>NW_007738414.1:40164-44386 GCF_000696425.1 Galeopterus variegatus | reverse complement strand
TAGGAATAGGGTGGCATATTTGAGAGATATTAAAGAAATGGCTGACTGGTTAGCTTACTAGACAGGGAGGATGAGGAAGAGAGAAGAGGCCACCAAGATTTCTAACGACACTCGAGTGGATGTCACCATGATATCCACTGAGAAAGGGAGCAGAGGAGAAGGGGAAGGAGAGACAATGTTGAGCTTGAGGTCGTCTATCTCCCTTTTCTAATAGACTGTAGGTCCACAGCATAGGGCATGTCAGTCTTGCTCATGAATGTATCCTAAGTGGAAACACATAAAATCAGTGCTCAAGAAATATTTATTGGGAGAAGTCTAGTGTGTAGACAAGTAGGTCTGGGGATTCGGAGAATGTATTTGTTTTTTACTGTTGCATAACAAATTATCACAAATTTAGCAGCTTAAAACAACACACCTATGTGTTAGCTCACAGCTCTATAGTTCAGAAGACCAGGTAGACTCAGTTGGGCTCTCTATATGGGGTCTCGCAACACTGGAATCAAGTATCGGCCAGGCTGGGCTCCTAGAAGCTAGTTCAGATTATTGGAAGAATCCACTTCCTAGCAGTTGACAGTCTGAGGTCACCGTTTTCCTGCTGCCTGTCAGGCAGGGACTGCTCTCTGCTCCTAGAAGCTGCCTGCTCTGCTCCTAGAAGCTGCCTGCATTCCTTCAGACCAGCACAGGCACATGGAATCCTTCCTGTGCTCTGGATCCCTCTGTCTTTCTCATCTCTTACTGGCCAAAGAAAACACTGTTTTTTAAGGGCTGACTTGATTGAGTCAGGGCCACCAGATAGCTGCCATATCTTAAAGTCAATTGATTTGACACTTTACTTACATGTACAAAATCCCTTTACGATAGTATCTAGATTAGCGTTGTTTTTTTGTTTTGTTTTGTTTTTAAAAGATGGCCAGTAAGGGGATCTTAACCCTTGACTTGGTGCTGTCAGCACCACGCTCTCCAAGTGAGCCATGGGCCGGCCCTTAGATTAGTGTTTGATTGAATAACTGAGGGACAGAAGTCCTTGGGGCCATCTTTAGTAAGTTTGCCTACCACACAGAAGAATCTGGACGAGAGATACAATTTAGCGGTTAGATGCTTATGGATATGTGGAGGTTATTTTTGCCAAGTATATTAGAACAATTAGACTAATTGATATTTAAATTAGCTTGTTAAACTAAACAAATGGACATTGTGGATATTCTTATTCACTGATATATGTCTTTTAACAAAGAAAACATGTCTTAATTTTTTAGCTAATTTATTTATAAATGTGGATTTTATTTTGTAAAAACAAGAAACAAAACTTAAATTACCTTTTTGGTCATACTTCATTTAAATAATCTTTATTCTAAGGTTCTTTCTAGGTTAGAGCATTGTGTGCAGTTACCCGCAGGTGAGTCCTGAGTCCCATCAAGTCGCTCGGTCACAAGGAGCAGGAGAGCCTAGCACAGAGGGAGGAACAGGGGCTTGGAGAAGGGCAGGCCTGGGTGTGGAATTTACCTCTTCCCATGGCCTTCAGGAAAGTGCTTACCCATCCATAAGTCTGGCTTTCTCATCTTCAGAATATTAATAATATCTGCATCACTGGGCTGTTTTGAGAATTAAGCTATGTTGTGAGTTAAGAGCTTAGCCTATGGCAAGCATTTAATACAAATGAGTTCTCTTTCTCCAGACTGTTTTGTGACCTCTCCTGGACCATGACTTCACTGTTCTGTGTCCCTAAGAAGGCGCCAGCCCACGGAAGGCCAAGGGTAAGTTGGGACTCAGGTTTTTAATTTTACAGACAGGATGGGCACATCCTATGATGGCATCCCCATGGGACAGGGACTCAGATTTTATGTAGTACTCCCTGTCCTCTGAGTCTGGCCAGCAGGGTGGGATCGCCCACCCCAGGGCGCATCTGAGCCTTAAGGCTGTTCCACCAGACCAGACAAGGCTTCCTCACTGCCTGACGTCCTCCTAGGATTGTGGCTCCCTCTGCTGAGAAGAACAACTTCACCGTTGGGCTCAATTCTTCCATCTTTGATCAAAATTAAAGGAGTCTTTCCTTTTTTAAAAAATTAGAAAAAATGAAAAATTTCTTTGCATGCAGAAACCACTATTTTTAATGCATTTATTCACAAAAGCATATTTGGTATGCCTTTCACGTCTCCTTTTCAAAGGTGGAAGTATCAAATTTATGTGTGTATGCCTGTGTCTATGCTTATCTCTGTCTGTCTATCTCTCTCTCTCTAGCCGTCCATCCATTTACCTATGTATCTAGAAGAGTGGGGGCAAAATTTTTAAAAAATTGCCCACACTAACAGCAAGGCCATGTATTAGTCAGGGTTTTAGTTATATCATAAACCCCAGCTCCTTTCAATATAAACAAAGAGGCAATATATTGAAAGAACATCCGTAGCTTGGAGAATCACTGGATGGTCCAGTGAACCAGGCTTAGATGAAGCCTGTGAAGCCAGAAGTCCCCTCCAGAACACTGGCCTGGCACTGCTGTTTCAGAAAATCTACCTTGCTGCAATCCACATTGCTGCTAATGAGGATTTTCTATAGTCCCAGAATTTTGTATTAGAAATACCTGACCCTAGTTCCAGGATGTATCCAGCCAGCACATGCTTGTGTCCCAGCTGCAAAGGAGACCAGGAAAGTGAACTGCTGGTATCTGGTATTTTCAATTACTAATATAATAAAATATGTTCTCTGTAGCTGCTTTAACAGATTACCACAAACTTTACAGCTTAAAACAACAAAAATTATTTTCTCACAGTTCTGGGGGCAAAAATGCCCAAATTAAGATGTCAGCAGGGCCACTCTCCCTACTCTTTAGGGGAGAATTTGCAGCCCCCTCTGGTGACTGCAGGCATTCCTCAGCTTGCAGCCACATCATTCCAGTCTCCGTCTTTGTCTTCATACTGCCTTCTCTGTGTGTGTCAAATCTCCCTCTGCCTTCCTCTTCTAACATGTGAAGGCAGGTAGGACCCACTCCAATAATTCAAAATAATCTCCTCATCTCAAGATTCTTTACTTAATAACATTTGCAAAGACATGGCCACATAAGGTAACACTTGCAGATTCCAGGCAATAGGTTCTGATATCTTTGAGGGTCAGATGCAACAGATTATCCTTTCTGTTAGGAGGAATATCTCAATATGCTCCATGCCACTGGACCCGTAGAAATTTCACTAAGTAGCAAGCCATGGAATTTTTTTCAGATTTATTTCCCACACTCTGACATACAAATGTCTTACTAGTATGTCTAGAAAAGTTGCTATCTCTTGCTCACCAGCTCCAATCAGAAAAGAGGTAAGGAATTCCAAAACTATAATGAAGTTCAGGTGCTGGCCAGCCAAAAGAATGGTTAGTGACTAGTTCAATTAGTATGCAAGATTAATAATATAGGAACCTATAGACTTTTGTTGGAAGCACATCATAAGTTTTGTGAAACTAAATTGTCTTTTGGAAATGACAGGGTCACCAGTTGAGCAGCTTAGCTCTTCAGTTTCTCTTGCTCTTCTAATCCCTCTAATTTTTCCAGTCTATGTATAACGGCAGGTGGACTCTAGCACAGGGATGTAAGATTTTTTTTTTTTTTTTTTTTAATAGATGACCGGTAAGGGGATCTTAACCCTTGACTTGGGGTTGTCAGCACCACGCTCAGCCAGTGAGCGAACCGGCCATCCCTATGTGGGATCCGAACCCGGGGCCTTGGTGTTATCAGCACCGCACTCTCCCGAGTGAGCCACGGGCCGGCCCGGGATGTAAGATTTTAAATAAGGGAAATTGAAAACTTCCTACCTATTCTAGTATAGCCTTCTCAAAGATGGAATAAAGCACAGAAGGCCTAACCATGATGCAATATACAATGCTAGTTTCATGGGTGGAGAACTGAGTAAATTCTCCCAAAATGTATCTTATTTTGTGTTGGTTGAATAATGTTCCATTTGGACTTATCTGCTTCCTCACTGGCTACAGGTAGAACCTGGAGAACTCATCACAAGTTTACCATCCCAGCCTTAGAAGTGATATACCCTACTTGAAGTAAAATAAATGAAAGTAATAATGTCAAAGAGTGACCATAAATCCAAGCAGATAGTAGGTTCCTTGAGTGTGCAATGTACCATTAAGATGAGTCACATCTAACTTGTCAGGAAATCAGATCCGAATAGGAGTGTCCTATTCCATGAGCTAGAAACAGTCTGACAGAGCTGAAGAGAAAAAAGAT
>NW_007738414.1:38137-39220 GCF_000696425.1 Galeopterus variegatus | reverse complement strand
TTTTTTTTTTTTTTTTTTTTTTTAAAATGACCGGGAAGGGGGTCTTAACCCTTGACTTGGGGTTGTCAGCACCACGCTCAGCCAGTGAGCGAACCGGCCATCCCTATGTGGGATCCGAACCCGGGGCCTTGGTGTTATCAGCACTGCACTCTCCCGAGTGAGCCACGGGCCGGCCCGGGATGTAAGATTTTAAATAAGGGAAATTGAAAACTTCCTACCTATTCTAGTATAGCCTTCTCAAAGATGGAATAAAGCACAGAAGGCCTAACCATGATGCAATATACAATGCTAGTTTCATGGGTGGAGAACTGAGTAAATTCTCCCAAAATGTATCTTATTTTGTGTTGGTTGAATAATGTTCCATTTGGACTTATCTGCTTCCTCACTGGCTACAGGTAGAACCTGGAGAACTCATCACAAGTTTACCATCCCAGCCTTAGAAGTGATATACCCTACTTGAAGTAAAATAAATGAAAGTAATAATGTCAAAGAGTGACCATAAATCCAAGCAGGTAGTAGGTTCCTTGAGTGCACAATGTACCATTAAGACGGGTCACATCTAACTTGTCAGGAAATCAGATCCGAATAGGAGTGTCCTATTCCATGAGCTAGAAACAGTCTGACAGAGCTGAAGAGAAAAAAGATCCCAAGTTCTCAATAGCCTTGATGGAGAGTCTAAAACCCAGGTTGCTTATAGACATATTTTTTTTCCTTTTGAAATTTAATTTTTTAATAGGTAACACAATATAACAGAGAATGCATGAGCGTGTGGCTACCCAGCCAAAGTCTACATATGACTCTAAGGCTCCCTCACAGTGAAATATAACTAGGTTCTGGTCAGTGGGATGCGCTTAGAAGTGATGTGACTTCCAGGCTGTGCACTTAAAAAGAAGAAGAATCCCCTTCCTTTCCCTTTTTGCATCCTCTGGTCATTGGATGTATTTTATTGATTGTGACAGCTGGGCTAGGACGGATACATGCAATAACAAATGCTTAGTCTCTTTCACTACTGTCAGTGCCTGTCTTCCCTGGTCAGCGGTAGATACTGACACTGGACACACACAGGCTCAGCCCTGCTCAGCC
>NW_007738414.1:36592-37536 GCF_000696425.1 Galeopterus variegatus | reverse complement strand
TTTTTTTTTTTTTGTCTTTTTCGTGACCAGTAAGGGGATTGCAACCCTTGGTGTGGTGTTGTCCGCACCGCACCCAGCCAGTGAGTGCACCGGCCAGTCCTATATAGGATCCTAACCCACGGCGGGAGCATCGCTGCGCTCCCAGCACCGCACTCTCCCAAGTGCACCACGGGGTCGGCCCCAGGGGCCTGTTCTAACTCAGTCTGCACAGAACTACAGTATTGCCTCCTGCTTGACTTCAAGACCTCTGGGACACCCGGTTTCCCTTGCCCTGTGGGCTTCTAGCCACTTCACTCAAGGGCCAGCTCTACAGCAACTCTACTGCTGAGCGAGAATCCATGGCGTTCTATTAATCTTTCCTTCTACATTTACCTTTTCTACTGAAGTCCTGGTATGTCTTGAAGAACAGTAAATCTGATGGCAATAAGGTGCTTTAAAATTTGGTTTCTGGTAACTTAGAACAAGTAATTATATGAATATTGTGTGAAGTTAGAGTCACATCAAAATCACACATTTATTTGACTAGGGAATTTGGATTCAGGAGGTCTATGGTGGTACTGGGGAATCTGTATTTTTAAAAAGCTCCAGAGACAAGCTCTCTCATGCATGCTCCAACTTACAAGTCATTGTCTTGGAATTGTATGAGTTCTGTTGACTAGTATGCACAAAAGCTGACAAGGTAGTTTAGGCCAAGAAATTAAAGACCCAGGTTTCAGACCAGCTAACCATTTGGCTCTAAGCTTAATCATTCGAAGGACCCAGTGGTTTTCTATAAAGAAAAAGCAATAGTATTGGGATCATGGAGGTCCCTTCCAACTTGGAAATTCTCAAATACACGATAAAATGTAGAGTTTTTCAGAAATATTGATATAGAAGGTGCTCCGTTTCCCTGGGCTCAGGTTTCAGGACACACCTCTGGATTTCCAGCAACTCCTCTGAGGTCT
>NW_007738414.1:35901-36527 GCF_000696425.1 Galeopterus variegatus | reverse complement strand
GTTTCCCTGGGCTCAGGTTTCAGGACACACCTCTGGATTTCCAGCAACTCCTCTGAGGTCTCAGGCCCCTCCTCTGAGCTCTCCCCTGGAGGAAAGTTGCTGTTGCCAGTTAGACCTATTTTCAGCACCAACAAGGGGGTGGCATCCAGTAGCTGGGCATGCTCAGTAGAGAGGGGCCATGTAACCCTGGTAGCTGAATGACCTTCCACTAGAGGTGCAAGAGAGCACAGAACATTCTTGAATATGCCTGGTGCATGTGACGGGATTTGACCAATGAACATGCTCCAAGAAGAGACCAACTGAGCATGTGCAAGAATAATGTGACATAACTAGGAACCACCCCTTAATTGAATCTTCATTAAATAGGTAAACTATAAAAGACAAATCGCAGCAGAAGGTGGAGTTATTGCTCACTTTCCTGGAGGCAACCCTTACTGGCTGAGGTGTGTATACTTAACTTTATATGGAACTTTCAGCAAGCAGCTGCTCGTTCTCTTAAGCCCACACTATGTATGGAACTTTAAGTGTGTTTTCATTGCTTTTGTGTTAGACTTGGGGTGGGCTCTGCTCAGTCTCTGGAGCTATGCCACACTCTCTCTGTGGAACCCGTGTTCCTTATCTATTAT
>NW_007738414.1:32803-34579 GCF_000696425.1 Galeopterus variegatus | reverse complement strand
CTGTGCACACACAGCAAATTTTTGTTATTATTATTACAGGTTAAATATCCCTTATCCTGAACGCTTGAGACCAGAAGTGTTTTAGATTTTGAAATATTTGCACAATTCGTACCAGTTGAGCATCCCTAATCCAAAAATAAAATGCCCCAATGAGCATTTCCTTTGAGAGTCATATCAGTCACAGCAGCTCTCAAAAGTTTCAGATTTGGGAGCATTTCAGATTTCGGATTTTCAGATTAGGGCATGCTCAGTAGAGAGGGGTCACGTTTAGGACTGTACAGTGTCTGGCACATACGAATATTACACCTATGGAATACTTCCTTTCTTTTTGCCAACCCTCTGGATATTTAATTTACCACAGTACTTTCAGTTGAAAAGTCCTAAACTCAATGAAGGTACTAAATTGGTTGTAACTGGCTGAGTGACTTTGAACTCTTCTTTTATCTCTTCCAGTTTAAATGACTTATTTCTTCTATCTGTGGAAAGTCCTCTTGACTGTGTTAGGGAGCATGATAAACCTCACACTTCATTTAGTACAAAAGCTTATTCAGTGAATATTGTTCATCTGCTCTCTTAGGAGCTAGGTGCTTTCTACTGTTTTTGTGGGTAGGATAATCAGGTTGTCTCTGGGTAACAGCAGCTGTGAAAGACCAATGAGTGTACTGTATGGTCTGCATTAATGTCATCTGCTGCCAAATTAAGAGTGAAACCACAAAGTCATCCCTCTAAGCACAAGCAAAACAGGTTACAGTTTCAACAATGGTGTTGGTAATTAACCCATGGAGAGTTACAGATGGCCAGTGACTCATTGATTTGAGCAGACAAAATTACCTCTAGGAATTTGCTATGCTGGATCTTAGAGGATATGAATGGATTTTCACAATCATTTCCCGGAAGGCTGATTACACGCCACTTCGGCAGAAGTTAGACTAAAGCTGGATGCAATCGACAGATGTAAAAAGTACATCTGGTCCAACACCCTCATTTTAAAGATGAGGAGACTGACGTTCATAGAGGTTGGATGTTTTCATGCTAATGAATTATGAGTCTATACATTTCCTTTGAATAAAGATAGATAACCTAAGCTGTAGAACTAGTTTTCACTGGGACATCTAAAATTGGAATATTTGGCAACTGGAAATTTTACCTACATTTACAAACATTTGTTGTATGTGACAAAAAAGTCTGAAATATCAGAATTTATATAGGTGCAATAAGCAGAATGCTTGAAGACAGGATGTTTTCAGAAACACCCAGAGAACTGAGGGTGTACCATCATGATTGTCAAAGAATACACATGTCTTACATGTAGGAATAGCTGAGGAGTTAAGTGAGTGGACTTTGGATCCATACTGTCTGGGTCTGATTAATGACACTGCTTCATTCCAGCTGTATGTCTTTAAGCATGTTACTTTTGCTTTCTGTGCCTCAGTGTCCACATTTGTATAATGTGATAATAATAGTTGGTATCTATTCATACAGGCAATATTAAATGAACTCATATAAAACACTTAGAAGGGTTCTATACATAATAAGCACTATAAAATATTAGCATTCTTATATTTCAAGCCCTCACAGTGATATTAACTAAGGGACTCCAGTTTTCAGTTTTAAAGCACACAGTAGCTGTGTGATAGTGGATGACATCTCAGGCAGTGGGGCTACAGAAGCAAAGCCACTCAGTGACAGGGCTTTCCATGGATGGTCTCTTAACTCTTGACTTGGTGTTGTCAGCACCACGCTCAACCAGTGAGCGAACCGGCCATCCCTATATGG
>NW_007738414.1:31109-32774 GCF_000696425.1 Galeopterus variegatus | reverse complement strand
ATAATAATAGTTGGTATCTATTCATACAGGCAATATTAAATGAACTCATATAAAACACTTATAAGGGTTCTATACATAATAAGCACTATAAAATATTAGCATTCTTATATTTCAAGCCCTCACAGTGATATTAACTAAGGGACTCAAGTTTTCAGTTTTAAAGCACACAGTAGCTGTGTGATAGTGGATGACATCTCAGGCAGTGGGGCTACAGAAGCAAAGCCACTCAGTGACAGGGCTTTCCATGGATGGCCTCTTAACTCTTGACTTGGTGTTGTCAGCACCATGCTCAACCAGTGAGCGAACCGGCCATCCCTATATGGGATCTGAACCTGGGGCCTTGGTGTTATCAGCACTACACTCTCCCGACTGAGCCATGGGCTAGCCCATATCCCATTTCTATTTTAAGCATACCTTTTTCTCCTATAAGCAAAACTATTATTTTAAGCATGTTAATTAGCTTTGGGTTTACCTATCTGATGATGATCAAAGTGTGGTCATATTAAGACCTTTACCAATGTCTAGCAAGATTGTAGGGCCCCTTCAGACCATCTCACTCCCCACAACATGTAATCCAAAATAAAAAGAATATTATGCTATAAAACTAGTATAACAAAGCCCAACAGAATTCTAATTTTTTTCCTACTATGACTACTTTGGTGGTATTTTGAAATATCACATAGAAAGGTTTTTAGGCATACATTTTCTCATTTGTGATACTCATGTCTTTTGGGAAACCCTTAGTGAAATTTCCCTTTATAGGCCTAAAACTCCTTAACATTTGCCAGACTAGCAATGAATTTTCCCTTCTTGTGGGAAACAGATGAGATTAGCAAATGAAGACTGTAGCCTACTGGACTGAGATAAGTCATACAATGAATTTCTATGAAAGGTAAATTTCTCATTATTTCAACAAATGGATTATGTCATGCTTGCAAAGTTCCTGTTAGAGATCACTGCACAAAACTGTGCTGTCTTGCTGTTTCTGTTTAGTATTACTATTTTTAAAAATCCAGAGAGGGATCTACCCATTATTCTGGTCTTAAACAAGGCAATGGAGTATTCATATGACTTCACCATGTCTAATCATTTATGCCCCAAGAGTTTATAAAATGGGTCCAAATATCCACCCCATCTAGAAACAAATGTTTTAAGTCAAGCCATTTGTATACACATCCTAAAAATCTGGGAGTAGATTTTTCCTTGGGCATTCGAAACGAAAGAAGAAATCTCACCAGCAGAGGGGTGAGACCAACGTGGTAACATGTATGCAGTGTGTACACAGGTGCAATAGTGTTTGTAGTGAAAGCTAAGTGTACATGAACAATACCCCTTTGCAGGGTTCCTGGGCCTCTTGGTGTTCAGAATCTCCTGCTTCATTTGCTTTAGAACTTATTATAATTTTTCAGATAGGTACAACCAGGCCTAGTTAACAGAAGGCATGACTCCAGTTTTGCTAGGTACCTAATCCGCTCTGATTCATTGGCACCTCAGCAGGTACTCAGGTTGCTTTTTGCTGGGAATAGTGTCTGATAGATGACAAAGGAGAAGGAAAAGCATAAAGGATCAGGCAAAGAGGAAGAAGGAGAAGAAGTGGGAGGAGGGAGAAGTAGAGAAGGAAGGGAAGGAAAAGGAGAGGGGAGGAAGAGAGGAAGAGGAGGAGGA
>NW_007738414.1:28366-30286 GCF_000696425.1 Galeopterus variegatus | reverse complement strand
GAGGAGGAGGAAAGGTGAAGAGAAATTCTAGGGAAGGAAGAAAATCTATTGAGCATAACAGATTAATATGTAGATGTTTATACCACAGAAAGTTTTCATAAACTTTCTGCCAGGAAGGCATTTTTATCCTCCATTTTTACAGAAGAGACACCAGAGTGAGAGATTCGTTCTATTTCTGTCTCGGTGAAGTGTTCCTGGACTTCTTCATGCAGACTTTGTGCTCTCCCTTCTCTATGCCCCACAGCACTTTGCAGAATGACCAGCTGCTGTGTGTGGCTGATGCTCTGCCCTCCTTCATATGGCTGTGAGCTCCGAGAGCGCAGCGAAGGTCTCACTCGTCTTCCTGGCTGGGCGCCTGGCAGGAGGAAGCAGGCAGCAGACATCTGGGTGCGAGTGAAAGAACTACGAAGCCAAGCAGTCATGCGACAACTGAGTGTGCAAAAAGTTAACAGCACTCTAATGAAGACATAGCTCATTCTTTATTACAAAAGCCTGCCTATAGTAGACCAGATAAATTGTTTTGACCATTTTACTTATTTACTTTTAATAGGTTTTTATTGAAACATAATTGATTATATATATTTGTAGGGTACAGATTTGAATATCAATACCTGTGTATGATAATGGTGTGATCAAATCAGGATAATTTGATCAGTATACTCATGTTTACAAAACGTAATGAATCTTTGTGACACTTAACTAATTTCTTACTGTTAGATAACATTTCCCCCCAAATTTTAAAAGGATCTTTTTTTTTAAAGTTACTTTTACTGTTTTATGCAAACTTAAGTAAACCTACTACTCTATCATATTAAATTATTACTAATCTTCTATGCAGCCCATTCAGTTAAAACTGCAAAACCTGTTTTTTCTGGCCTGAGGCAAAGAAACACGATTCTTGTCTCTTTCAACGCCTCTGGAGAAGTATATTGATCATTAGGTGATCACAATCTGTTTTAAAATTATAATTTTGTAAGAGATTTTAGAGAATGCTTATGTTAGTTAGGGCTGCATAACAAAGTACCATAGACCAGTTGGCTCAAACAGCAGAAATGTATTGTCTCATAGTCCTGGAGGCTGGAAGTCCAAGGTCAAGCTGTCAGGCGGGTTGTTTTCCTCTGAGGCCTCTCTCATTGGCCGTCTTCGTACCCGGCATTGGGTGCTTTAACCCAAGGCTTAGTTCCCCTGCATTGTGGTTCTGCTTCCCAAAAGAGGCCATATTACACACCCAGCTTCCCACCAGCGAGCCCAGCTTCTCACCCATTTAAAGTTTGAGAGTAGGTGGAAATAATTCCCACCCCGAGGCCTCTAACCATTTGCTGCACTGGATAGAACTGTGTGGGTTTGTGTTCCAGACTGTCCCAGCTATTCTGAGGGAAGCGAACCAGCTATGTAGGGAACCAGCTACAGGATGATTTAAGTAGTCTTTCTGTGTCTTCACATCGTGCTCCCTCTGTGTGTGTCTTCGTCCTAATTTTCTCTTCTCATGAGGACATCAGTCATAATGGATTAGGAACCACTCTAATGACCTCATTTTAACTTCATCACCCCTTTAAGACCCTATCTCTAAATATAGTTGCATTCTGAGAAACTGGGGGTTGAAGCCCCGAATTCGGGGGCAGGGGGCACAATTCAGCCCATGACAGTGCTTAGTGTCATGTCCATTGCTGACATTCCTTTTAAGGGATGGCTCCTAAAAAAAGAAGCTGTCAACAGGTCTGAATGTGTCTACCCAGCAGAGAATGCCTGACACAGCCCAGTAGACTCTGTATTGGGTTGCCAGGTTGATGAAGCCTGCTAAATGAAATGAAATTTGCCTGGAAATTCCAAATCTAGCTTTGTGCTTCTCAAAAGGAACTCAGGGATGGGGTACAGTGATGTATCATGGTCTTCTGTGAGTTGTTCTCCAAACTTATCCCA
>NW_007738414.1:27381-27990 GCF_000696425.1 Galeopterus variegatus | reverse complement strand
ACATAACTCACTGAGGTATGCACTGCGGTGCTGTTGCTTCAACGAGGCACCGACTGCCGAGGTCAGATGAGACTTAGTTAGACATCAACAGCCGTGTGAGCTGAAGGCCCCCGTGGAACAGAAATGCTCACTGTGAAGACGGAGACGACAAACTTCCTCCCCCTGGATGTCATCTGTTTTCAGCCATTCCTGCCAGCAGCTGAGAAATAACTGGACGAGAAGCAGCACACATTAAAAGTAACACAGTCTATTGCAACCTCTTGTCCTAGCTTTTGAAAGAGTGAAATAGCTAATAAAATGATCAAAGGTGCTTTGATACATCTCCTTTCGGCTTACATGGCTGACTTCTTTTACAGCTGCCAAGATGACACAAAGCCTGATCTCTCCTAGAGGTTCTCCAAAGGGAAATAGAATCTGAGAACAAATGGATTCCACATTTAAAAATTAAACAAGGTTTGGAAAGAATACATTGACCAGAAAAAAACACATTGCCCTGAAAACCATTTTTCTCCCAAAATTGGGTTGCAGATTACCCAAATTGTTCATAGGATGGTGGCAAAATTAGACTAATTTTTAAAAATGCATAAGTTGGAGGCCTACTTCCCTCTC
>NW_007738414.1:747-27090 GCF_000696425.1 Galeopterus variegatus | reverse complement strand
AACACATTGCCCTGAAAACCATTTTTCTCCCAAAATTGGGTTGCAGATTACCCAAATTGTTCATAGGATGGTGGCAAAATTAGACTAATTTTTAAAAATGCATAAGTTGGAGGCCTACTTCCCTCTCCTTCCTATATTTATGTTAATTAAAGAGAGTGTTTCTTATAGACAAGGTAACTTCAATCACTTCTGGGAGATAGTTGTATTTTTCATGTTCAAAAAAAAAAAGAGAAATGATGACTGTATTTTTAGATTAATAATAAATGACTTAAGATACACTTAGAATACTAGGCAAGCCTATGTATGGATTGGTTTACCAACAATTCGAAGTGGTGTTTTAGAAGTACAAAATAAATTGAATTGAGCTTCAGTTCACTAGACATAGCAGTTGGAAATTGTGAAAATCTCTGATCCACACGTTTTGGAGAAGGGAGTGGCGAATATTTCACCCATGAACCATGCCCGAGGTGAGGGTGCCTAGAGTTGGCCAGAATATCCGGCGTGAGTGACACCCATGGAAGACGGGCCGTGGTAAACCATACTGGCTTTTTCTCTACACTGTAAACTTAGGGAAGGTAATTTATTTTGCTTCTCTTCCTGCTTGACAATATTTTCCCCCCTTATTGATGGTTTTTTCTGTATCCGCAACAATGAAAGTAACTTGAGATATAGATAGTGTCTCTCACACTTTTTATCTCTGTTATAATATTTCTCTTGACTTTCAGACCTTTTTTTCTAAGATCTCTCAGACAATTCTATAGAAGAATCACAGACATACTTAACACCTGCATCTTCAGAACTAAACTCATTATCCTCTCCCCTATAACTGGTTCTTCTTTTCTCTTAATTAACCTAATAGCTCAAATAGAGACTCCAAAATCATCCTGATTCTTTCTTCCCTCTCTTTCCTAAATCCAGTCCCTGCACTTTTTCTCAAATTCTTCCCCCTCTCTCACAACTACCAACACTGATGTGCTTAAAGTCCTCAGCACTTTATTCTGTGTGTTTGCTTGTTCACTTGTTGAGCTTTTGTGGAGGCCAGGCACTAATATTAATTGGTTCATACCTTCATGTTATGACCTCTGAGTACCCACAAATGTGGCAGGAACTGTGCTAAGCAATGACGATATTGAGATGACAGATATTAGTCCAGCCTTATAGATTTGGAGAAACAGACAGAAAAATAGGTAGTCTGCTGTATTAGGTCTAATTGGTAGAAGGCAAGTGGCAGAGACACAGAATCAAGTACCTAGACTTTGATAATGCTTATGTCTGAGTAGGATTTTGAAGGATAAGTGGAAGTCATGGACAGGGCCATGTGGGGAGGAAATAACAGCCTCTGCCAACAGCCAGCAACGACTTGCCAGCCACAGGAGTGAGCCCCCCTAGAGCTGGAAACCAAAATAACCAGGGTGAGAAATGTCACAAAATTCCTGGAAGAAGGAGAGATAAAGTAGGAGTGACAATGACGTGGACAGAAGGAAGCTCAAGTGCTGTAGGAGACTGGAGTTGTCTCTGCCTCACGGGACCTCTGGGGTTCTCAGCACTTGCAGACACGAGACTGATTGAAAGGCTGCACACGCACTGGCTGGACGTCTAGACACGTGCCGTTTGTTCTCTGTATAAACTGATTAGTGATGTTCCAAAAGAAAAATGACTTCAGTACCACAATACTAAGAAAGGATCTTGAAAAAATTGAGTAAACCCTCAATTTTTGCGAACTGAGCCACCAAGTGGCCAGGCTGGACGTCTAGACACGTGCCGTTTGTTCTCTGTATAAACTGATTAGTGATGTTCCAAAAAAAAAATGACTTCGGTACCACAATACTAAGAAAGGATCTTGAAAAAATTGAGTAAGCCCTCAATTTTTGCGAACTGAGCCACCAAGTGGACGAGATGAGAAGGTTAAACATGTCGTGAAAAACAACATGTAGGGTCATCACATAATTTAAAGGAAAAATTTTATATATATCAGTCCCTAAATCAGCCCTTGTTTTCTCTCTGCTTGGTATGTGAATTAGTGTATGGAGGCAATATTTACTGAATTTTTGTTAACTATTGGAAATACATATATATTTTCAATTTTTGTGGGTAGTTTTTTAGGATAAAGTCCTATTTCAACCTTTATTTACTATTTGCCCCAAAATGTTGGTCACCTTTTAAGTTCTCTTTATGTGGCCTTTTCCTGATATCAATGACTATTGGTAAAAGTGACCTCCTGGCTGTCTATTAACCTAAATTTCACCATAGGACAGTTATTTCTGTACTGTTTATGGCTTCTGACAGACAGAAATGTGCTTTTCACTAGGACTGTGACTTTCTCAGTCTTGTATTTATAGAATCTAGTAGAGTACTTGAAATTATAAACGCTTATTAAAAGAAAGAAAGAGAGAAGGAGGGAGAAATGTATCTTATTTTGCTGTAAGATTGGTCACCGCTACCGTCCTGGACAAAGCAACCATCCTGCCCTTTCAGCAGTCTCGGCATTGGTGGCCTTGGGGCTAGAGCTGCAGACAGAACTGAGTTGCTACGTGGAGGGGCCTTAGAATGTTGTACTGCAGCGACTTCATTCCTGGGAGACCTTGTCCTCAGAAGCATGACCCACCTCATTTCTCCCTTTGGCCAGGGCCCTCACCTGGAACAGTCACTGGAGAGGGCAGTACCCACCTTTGTCTTTTGTCAGGTGGAAACCTGAATGTGCCAGTGGGAAAGTGAGAAAGAGACAGACATGACAAGGAATGGACATTTCCATGGGAGGAGCGTGTCCAGGAATCCTAAGAACCATTTTGCTGAGGAGCAGCCCAATTGCAGGTGGAGTTTTATTTCTAGTCTCCACAATTAGAACTTGTGTGTCTTTTTGCTTTTAAGTGAAGCTATAATCTGTAGTTAGTTCCTGGAGTGTTATCAGTGCAGGGTTCAGCCCTCACATTTCAGCAATTGCAATGAGTGTAAACTTATTTCATAGAAATTATTAGGCAATTATCACATTATTCTACTGATAACCCATTCTGGGTCTAATCTCAGAAAATGCCACATTAAAAAAAGAACTCTACTCATACCAGTTTTGAAAATACTTATTGATTTTCTACAATCTCGTGCGCCTTAGACTCCGGAAACCTACTTTAAGTATCTTTGAATTCCTGATGACACACAATTGCATTTGCTTAAGGCTGATTTTAGTATGCTCTTCATAAAAAAAAGCTAACCTTATGAGGCTACTTCAAAAACATCATGAAAAGATTAGTATTATCTTTTAGTTCTATTTTTCCACAAACATTTTGAAGCGTCCTCATATTCCAGACATATCAAATCTTATTAGGATTTTATTTTTTACACATATTTATGTTCAAATGATCACCAAGTAGACTTTGAGAGGAGAGTAGAGCTGGCCATTTCTCAAGATCTGTCATTGCCAGAGCTCCAGGGCAAGGCTGTGGCTCATCTGAACTCTCCTGTCATGGAATCATCTAAGCGGAGATGACTCACACTACGGAGACTGCTAGCTCAGCAGGTGCAGGGAGACACACAGACGCAGGCAGGTGCTAATAAAAAAACCTGGAGTAGAACAAAGGGAGCATTCTCTGTGCTCCTCCGGAGATGTCACCCCTAGGAAGGGAAGCATTGCCTGTGAGGCAGGTGGGCTTCATCACGGCCCACTAGGCAGAGTGAATCAATGACATTGTTCGTGATGGGCTCAGCGAATGCCATTGTAGCTGCTACCATGAGTTCAGTCACAGAGCATGACAAACTCCACTTGGTTTCTATATCCTGAAATGCCCCTTTGGTTGAGTGGCCCACCTGCCACTTCTCCCTTTCTCATGTCAAAGTCAGATTCAACCTAAAGTCTCCCACATTTATGCTGCTCTCTTTTAAAGATCACCTAGCATCTACATTTCTGTCTCTTTTACAATATTCTGAAGTTACATTCACACATAGATATGTGTGAGAGACTGGGGATGCAGAAAAGAATGGGCTGACTTTCCAAAAGATGAACCTATGGTTCATTTCTCACCTACTCCCCACCCCCGTAATATGTTTGTGTTCATAAATTAGGCCAGGGTGGGTACTGGTGCACCCCCCACCCCACTCCCCAATGGACACACAGCTTTTGCATGGTGATTAGGTTTCCTAGATTGGAAAGAAAACAAACAAGATAAATAAATGCACACTACAGTGATAGTGATAAATCAGATTTTTTCTTTTTGCAATTGATTATAAAAGAAAAGCCTGGTGTGTGGTGCAGAACAATTCTTCCTTATCTAAGACAAGCCCTCCCTCTGCAGGATAGTAGTAACCCTGCCTGCCTCACCTCTGCCCTTCCCCCCCACCCCATCTCCTGTATGTGAGAATCACAAAGTGCTCCCATACATCCCTTAATACTCTCGATTAGGATCCACCACCAGAGATGATCATGCCTATAGTAAAAATGACTGCAGTGGAGCCCTGTGTGCTTGCTAGATATGGAACACTGTGCTACAGACTTCATTCCTAACCCTGGATAAACTGATCTCTAGTAGTCGAATTTCAGGCACCGGATTAGGTGACTATTTGGGAGCAGAGGAGACTTTCTGGTACTACTCAAATCACACAGGAAGGTAAGGTATCTGTGCTATAGGCCAACCCTGGGTAAGATCAAAGTGAGGAAACTTAGTGAACTTGAACTCAAAGCAGTTTTGCTCCATCACTGCCAATTTCTGCAACAAGGAGGCCTTGTCCACGGATCACATGGTATTTCTAGGGTCTACCTGAGGACATGGTATAGCTGCAAAACAGAGTACAGCTATTTTGTCTGCCATTGCCAAGACTTAATAACATGTCTGTCCACTCAACACGCATGCCTTCCCTTCAGCTGCCAATACATCACTGATAGGCTGCAGAATTCCAGGTATTTGACAGCCCTCTGTTGTGTCCAACTGGCCTGGCCCACACTGGCTCACTGGCAGCCAGACAGTGCTGTTCCAACAATGAGGAGAAAAAAAAAACTCCCATAGAACTGTTATCTGGCACAAGCTCCTGGCAGTGGGGGTTTGAATTCATAGAGCCTTGCAAATCAATTTTAACCTGTGGCAGAAAGAGTGCCATGTGAGAATGCCTCTGTCTTTAAATGATGGCTTCTTAGGGGAGAGTTGAGGCTCTGGAAACAATGATGAATATTTACACTGACTGAAGAACCTGGTCATTGTCTACATCCATTTTTCATATTAGAGTCCCTGGTAACATTTTATTTTTTTTTTTAAAGTTTCCAATAGCTTAAAATACTTCCAGCTTTGTTTGGTATTTTAAAAAAGAGTATTCCTTGCTCAGTTTACTAGGTTAGGTATCTGAGCAGTCTCCATGATTGGTTTGAAGAATAATGTCTTGATAAAAAAAAAAAAAAAAAAAGAAAAGAAAAAAGAAAGAAAGAAAAGGAAAACTTTTTAATTATGTCACCTTTTTCTTGGAAATTATAGAAAGTATAATTTCTGCTTTATTTTTTAAGCATTCTTAGATGCACTTACACTGAAATTTGGGGGCATCTCTTAAAAATCCATGTGCTTTCATAGATACCTCCTCTCCCACTGCTTACCTGTTCTCTCATCATGTGCTATAGAAGGCATAGGTGTTTCTAGAGATTGAAAGAAGGTAGCCCACGTGACAATGGGCATGAGTGAGTTAAAGTCCTTGAACTACTCCTGCTGCAGAGTGGCTTGTCGGGGTTATACAAGAAACAACGTGGGCTGCTCGAGAGCCTCCAGTTTCACTTCAGATGTCAATCAGAGAATCATTTTTGCAGTTAAAGAAAGCAGAACCTGAACCTGGCCCTCAACATAGCATGGAGTAAGCCTGAACTTAAAAGACATAAGCAATACCATGTGCTCTGAGCTTGCAAATGACTTAGACTATTTGGTAGTTGACAATTATCATGTTCTATTTGGGAGATATCAATTATTCTCTACCAGTTAGAGGTAGAAAAGGTCTACAGGTCTTTTTCCCTATAGTATCACTACCATGTGATATGATATATTGAAAGCAAATTTCAAATGCAATTTTGACATACTTACAAACTTTTCTTGGCACAAAACCAATCACAACCTATTTTGTAAGCTCAGAGAAGTACCGGCTGTCTGTCTTTTTAGGCACTCCAATAAATACTTTGTCTGGAAGATTGACTAGGCAAAACTCTAAGACATTTTTTCCCTCATGAAAAATTCTGGGTGAGTGGCCACACATGAGGTGGGTTAGAATCCTAAGCCAAGATTGCCTTTCTTACAGGTTTGGCTACTGAGCTTGTTGGATTCTCATAGAGGCGATAGGACATTTTGGGTCAATCCACATACTTTAAATGCAACTCATTTCACCAGTGAAAAAGTTTCATTCATTATGTTAATGTTAACTCCAGATAAAGTCTTTGATGTTCATTGGAGTTAAAGATAGTTGACATTCTTGTAGCTGCCTCTAATGTAAATCTTTGATTAAGAACTTTCAAATGTTCGTTAATCACTCATGGGAGCTATATTCCAGGTTAGAGTACACCAATTTTTAAACAATTGCTTCTACATCTAGAGTCAAAAATAAAAATCAAAAATTCTATGCTGAACTAGTTAAGATAAATTACAGATAATATAAAAGATGGCTTAGAGGTTAGAAAGCCACAGAACCATGAGATAGGATAAAGTAATTCTCAAAGTAAGTATGTTAGGCAGCGATAGCAAGCATTTTATGGTGTATATTTAAGGGTTGCTCCTAAAATACAGACAGTCCAGGAAGAAGCAATAGGCATACTTTTCCCTATTTCTCTTACCATGTACAACTAAACTTCCTGAACATTATATATAAAACAAACATAGGAAGACTGAAAGGTGGAGAAAAGAAAGCAGAGCAACCAGGGGCCTGCAGATCCAAGGAATGACATAGTGTTTAATGGATAAAAGCAGACTCTGAAACTAGAATTCTAGGGCTCAGTTTCTAGCTTTGTTTCTTGCTAGCTAGATGATCTTGAACAAATGACCTAAATAGTCTAAGTTTCTCAATCTGTAAAATGGGGATGTGTTGGGGACCTATAGCCCCACACCCCTTCTTGTGTGACCAGGCCAACCTGACAATCTGCTTGTGTCAGATGTCTGTGCTTATGGGATATCTGCCTCATAATCTGTGCCTGGGATGCTGTGCTCCTGGCTATGCAAGTCTACTCAAGAGTGACCTCTTATCTCCTTTCTAGTTTCTGCTTTCTTGTAAAGATTGGGGGCTTCTTTGCATCAGAGATTTTCTGACTTTGTTTCTTCTCAAGATCTTATCGTATTCCTGCATTCCTAACTCCTTACAATATGCCTGCTTTTTCCTATATAAGATGTAACCTAAGAATCAATAAACGAGACTTGATCAGAATACTGTCTTGTCTCCCATCTCTCGCGTCTCTTGCTTCCATCCCATTCCCACTCCCCCCTCCAGGGTCTGCGTTGAATATCCCGTGGGTCGGGAGAAGTAGTAATTTCCTTGGGTTTTCCTTTTGCCCCTTACATCACAGACTGGGTGCTGAAGAAACAAGCAATCTGGAAGTGCCAATGAGTGCAGAAAAAAAAAACAATTCCAACAAAAGCCCACTTTAGCCAAAGGCCCAGGTAAGAGGCAGAACAGCAAGACAAAATTTTTAGACAATAATCACTCAACTCCAGCCAAACACCACAGAGAAAACTGTGGGTCCACTTGCACTCATGCCAGCAAAAGCTGAGTGGTAGCCTAGACTCCCACCCTCAATCAAATGGTTTCAAAGAAGGCTGAGTATGAGCTGGGACTGTACCACCCAGCAGTAATGAGGTGCTTCTACCCACCTCCATTGGGTTGATGTCAGAGGATCAGTGAAGAGTCAGGACTGTCACCAACACCCTGTCCTAATGAAATCATCCCCACTACAGTGTTAGTGGAGCAGCAGAGAGGCACTCCTACCACTTCCAACCAGGGAAGTATCACTGGAGGCCTGGTGGAAGCCAGAACTCCCACCCCTGCCGAGCAGTGATGAGGGCCCCTCTGGTGTCAATGGAGACTGAGTAGGGAACCCAGACTTCTACCCCATAAGGCATTAACAACGTGGTCCCTCTTCCCTCTCCCCTGCTGGAGCACTGTCAGAAGAAACCAGCTGAGACAGAAAGTTTAAATAAGATCTGGAGTCTCATAATATCAAAATGTCCAGGTTTTAATTGAAAATCACTTGTCACAGAAAAAAACAGGAAGATCTCAAACCAAAAAGAAAACAATACAACCAAAAGATGTCAGTACCTAGATGACAGAGATGTTAGATTTTTTTTTTCAACTTATCAATGTATAATGTAGTCGACTTTTGTGTCCCTTTACCAATTCCTCCTTTTCCTCCCTCCCTCTTCCCCCACCCCCCATCAACATCATATCTTTTCACTTGTCTTAAGAAGTCCAAGGAATTGGGATTGCTGTGTCTTCTTTTCTTTCTTCCCCCCACTCCATTTATTTGTTTATATATTATTTATTTATTTTTATTAGCTCCCACAAATAAGTGATGACATGTGATATTTCTCTTTCTGTGCTTTGCTTATTTCACTTAATATAATTTTCTCTAAGTCCATCCATGTTGTTGCGAATGGTAGTATTTCTTTTTTTTTTTTTAATGCAAAGTAGTATTCCATAGTGCAGATATACCACATTTTCCTTATCCACTCATCTGATAATTGGCATTTAGGCTGGTTCCAACTCTTAGCTATTGTAAATAGTGCTGCAATAAACATGGGAGTACAGGTATCCCTTCGACATGATGATTTCCATTCCTCTGGGTATATACCCAGCAGTGGAATAGCTGAGTCATATGGTAGATCTATCTGTAATTGTTTGAGGAACAAGATTTTAAAGCAGCCATCATAAAAGTGCTTCAACTAGCAATTATAAACACACTCAGAAAAAATAAAAACATAGAAAGTCTCATTAGAGAAATAGAATATATAAATAAGAACCAAATGGATATTTTAGAACTGAAAAATAAAATAACTGAAATTAAAACACACATACATGCACACACACACAACTTAATAGATGGGCTCAACAGTAGAATGAAGGTGTCAGAGGAAAGAATCAGTAAAACTAAAAAATAGAACCATAGAAATCACCTAAACTGAACAAGAGAGGAAAAAATAGATTTAAAAAAGAAAAATAGAGCCTCAGGGACCCATGGGGCTACAATAAAAGATTTAACATTTGTGTTATCAGAGTCACAGAAGGAGAGAAGAAAGCAGATAGAGCTGAAAAGTGCTCAAAGAAATAATGGCTGAAAAGTTCCTGAATGTGGCTAAGAAGACATAAATCCACAGATTGAAGAGTCTCAGGGAATTTACAGCTAAGTACTTAATTTTTTTTTTGTTGCTATTATAAAGAGGATTATTTTCTTAATTTCCTTTTTGGAGAGCTCATTATTAGTGTGTAAAAATGCTACTCATTATTGTGTGTTGATTTTTTACCTTGTGATTTTCCTGAATTTGTTTATCAGTTCTAACAGCCTTTTGGTGAATTCTTCAGAATTTTATATATATGTGATAATGTCATCAGCAGAGATAGCTTTGCTTCTTCCTTTCCTATTAGTGTAAGAAAATAATCTAAGCGATTCATTTTCAGAAATAATTCAGGCCTAGCCCAAAAGTTGTCTGACTGGTCCAGCCCATTCCTGGGGGGGCCGCTGAATAGATAAAGTTGTCCTTGAGATGGTAATGAGTTACCAGCCCTTAATTGTTTACTTCAAATGGATAAAGTTGTCCTTGAGATGGTAATGAGTTAATAGCCCTTTATTTTTCTCTTCATTTCCTAATGTTTCTCCTTTCACAGGGTTTTGGGTGGGCCTTTTTCACGGGCTTGTCCTGATCCCTCAGACAAAGAAATTTCCTACAAGGGGGTAGTAAATTGGGATACTTTTAGACATCATCCAGGAAGATTGTGTACCCTGTAGTTCTCTCAGCCAATGAGGAGGCAGGAGCAGGGACTTGCACACTAGGAAATAAATTGCTTGTTACAGCCCTTTTCTGTGTGCCTGCCTGTCAGACACCCGAACCTTGCAAGGCCATAATTAAAGTCTTGCTTTGCTGTACCTTGTTTCTCCGTGTCCATCCTTTGGCCTTGGACGGGTGAGGGTGTTTCTCACAATTAGTATGCCTTTCGTTTCTCTTGACTAGTTGCTCTTACTAGAACTTCCAGGACTATGTTGAAAAGAAGTGGTGAGAGTGGACATCCTTGTCTTGTTACTGATCTCAGAGGAAAACCTTTCAACTTTTCACTGCTGAGTATGATGTTAGTTATGGGTTTGTCACATATGGCTTTTATTGGGTTGAGATACATTTCCTCTATACCTATTCTGTTGAGCTATTTTGTCAGAAAAGGTTTTAAACTTTTCCAAATGCTTTTTCTGTATCTTTTGAGATAATCACATGATTTTTATTCTTCATTTTGTTAATGCAATAAATCACATTTATTGATTTGTATATATTGCACCATCCTGGCACCCCAGGGATAAATCCCACTTGATTGTGGTGAATGACTCTATTGATGTGTTGTATTTGGTTTGCTAGTATTTTGTTAAAATGTTTGCATCCATGTTCATCAGGGATATTGGCCTGTAATTTTCTTTTCTTGCAGTGTTCGTGTCAGGGTAATACTGACCTTGAAAAATGAGTTTGGAAGTACACCCTCTTCAGTTTTCTGGAAGAGTTTGAGGAAGATTGTCATTAGTTCTTCTTTAAATGATTGATAGAATTTAACTGTGTAGCCATTTGGTCCTGGGTGTTTCTTTGATGGTAGACTATTTACATGCACTATTGATTGAATATCCTTACTCATCATTGATCTGTCCAGGGTTTCTATTTCTTCATCATTCAGTTTTGATAGGAGGTGAAAGACTTGTATACTGAAAACTATAAAACACTGATGAAAGAAATTGAAGAAACACAAGTAAATGGAAAGATATTCCATGTTCATAAATTAGGAAGAATTTATATTGTTAAAATGTTTATACCACCCAAAGCAATCTACAGATTCAATGCAATCCCTATCAAAATTCCAAAGCCATTTTTTTATAGAAGTAGAAAAAACAATTCTTTAATTTGAATGAAACCACAAAAGACCATGAACAGCCAACACATTCTTGAGCAAAAAAACAAAGCTGGAGGCATCACAGTACCTGCTTTCAAAATATATTATAAAGAAATTGTAGTCAAAACAGCATGGTAATAGCATAAAAACAGACTCATTGACAAATGGAAAAAGATAGAAAGCCCAGAAATAAACCCACTCATTTATGGTCAGTAGATTTTTGGCAAAGGTGCCATGAACACACACAAGAAAAGGACAGTCTGTTTAATAAATGGTACTGGGGAAAACTGAATAAAATTAGTCTCTTATACCATAAACAAAAATCAACTCAAAATAGATTAAAAACATAAACATAAGACCTGAAACTGTAAAGCTACTAGAAGAAAACACAGGGGGAAATCTTCATGACATTGATTTGGGAAAGGGTTTTTTGGATATGACCCCAAAAGTTCAGAAAACAAAAGCAAAAACAGACAAATGGGATTGCATGAAACTGAAAAATTTTGCAAAAGAAGCAATTAATGATCAACCTCAGGTTGGGACAACCCACCTATTCCGTGAAAATATTCACATATCATACATTTGTTATGGGATTAATGTCCAAAATATATAAGGAACTCAAACAACTCAATAGCAAGAAAAAAGATAACCCAATTAAAAAATGGCCCAAGGACCTTAACAGACACTTCTCAAAAGAAGGTATACAAATGATCAACATGTTTATGGAAAAATGCTTAGCATCACTCATCCTTAGGGGAATGCAAATTAAAACCACAATGAGATATCACCTCACACCTGTTAGAATAGCTTTTATCAAGAAGATGAAAGATAACAAGGGATGGAAAGGATGTGAGAAAACAACTTAGTACAGAAAGGAAAAAATCTTGAGCCATAAAGTGATAGAAACTTTTTTGAATTAAAATTTAAATGTATCTACCTATTTTTGTTATAATGTGATGATCAGTAAAACCCTTTCAAGGAAAAATAATATAATAAATTAGGATAAAATTCTGAAAGGGAAGTGGAATGCAAATATAAATTCAGGAAGAAAGAGGAATGATACGAAATTTCTTACTCTTATAGAAGCTATTTGTTTATTTTTTTTAATGACTGATAAGGGCATAACGTTACAGTATTTAGATTCCATAGGCTATGTTTAAAAGACTAATGTAACAGGTTTATTTTTAAATGCCAGTATTTTCAATATCCCAGAAATTAGGTCCTTTGCAATGTTTCCCAATTTATAAAGTAAGAAGGTTGAACTATGATCTCTACAGTACTTTCCAGCTCTGTTTTGGTAAATATTGTTAATATACATTGCACTTCTAATTGCTTTCTCTCTCAATATTCATTAAAATGAAAATATCAGAATGCATAATTCTTTCTTTTATTTCATGTGTTCAACAAATATTTATTAACATCCTATTCTGCTGTTCTAAATATGAAATATAAATCCCTGCCTTCTTGGAGCTTGTCTTTTACTGGGAGGAAATAAATAAATAAAAACATAATATATATAGTATGTGAGACAGTAATAAGTTCTATGGAAAAAAGGAAACAAGAAAAGCATGGAGAAGGTAAGGGGTAGAGACAATTTTAAATAGGCCTGTTGTAGGTCTTGAGAAAGTAACATTTGAACCATATGGATGGGAAGACAGGTATTGTGGAATGACCCAGAAATCCTCAGCTTCTTGAAGGCGGACATAAATTAGTAAATATAAATACATGAGATTAGAGCCAGTAGTCTCAAGAAAGATAATGGTGAGCCTGTGAGCAGGGGCTGATGTAAGTGAAGCTAATGTAGCTTGTTTCAAGGATACGAGGAGTTTGCATGATATTTTGTGTCTTTCACTTGAAGAGGGCACCCCAAAATGTATAAAATTAAATCCCACAGTATTTGTGTCTGCTCCGGCTGTAAATGTCATGCAGGGAGGGGGTGGTGTTGTGGCTCATGCCAGGAGCACACCAAATTCCAGGGACTCCCACCTGGATCTGTTGATGGATAATTATTCACCATCTCAAATCAAATGTGGATTGCATTAGTGTTCTCTTTTTCCCTCCCTTTATCTGCCATTTTAGACTTTGCTGTTTGTCCCACAAGAGGCAGGGTACATTTCCTTGCCTCACTGATGTTGGATTTAAACATAAGGCTTGCTTTGGCCAATTGAATGTTCTGAATATGATGAGAGCAGAGACTTTAAAACATGCCTATAGGCTTGGGCTTGTCTTTTTTTTTTTTGGCTCTTTCCTTTTGTTATGAGAGGAATATGTCCAGAGCAGCCTTCTAGCTCCAGGAGATTGGGTAACACACAGAGCAGACCTGAACCTAGCATAAGCTTGAAGCCAAGCCCAGCCTACATCTTCCTCAGCCAACCCACAAAGAAGAGTGAGAAATAAGTGCTTATTTTTTTCTGTCAACTGAGATTTTGTAGCATAATTATGTTAACTATGTAGACTTGATAGAGCAAGCTATTACAATTTTGACAGCTTAGACTACGTTATGCTGCAGTAACAAAAGACCCCCACATTTCTCACTCATGTTATATGCTGTCATGGCTCAGCTGAGTCTCTGTTCCATATTGTCACTCAGGGACCCTGTCTGACAGAAGAGCCCCTACCTAGATTTACTGGTCTTCTAGTGGAAGACAAAGAGAGATAGGGAACTATGCACTAGCTCTTAAAATTTCTGCTCAGAAATAACACACATGACTTCATTCCCATTTATTGGGCCAAATAAGTCACACAGCTGTGTCTGAGCAGGGCAGGAATGCATACTCCTCCTGCAGAAAGCAGCACGACAGGGAGAGGCCCCGCAGGAAAGCCTCCACCTCAGGTACAGGCACTGAACAACCTGAAATATAATAAAACCTGCAACAACACACCTTGAACATTTCAAGTACATACTATTGAGTGGATTGACTCCAACTTTTAGTTTTTTTCTCATTAACTTGAATTATGCTGTAACTTGAATCTTCAAAGCCAAGGGTGTATTTGTGCGCTCATGTGGATCTGCAAGTCATCACGCACTCCCCTGGTGGGATGTGCCCTATTGAGTGGATTGACTCCAACTTTTAGTTTTTTTCTCATTAACTTGAATTATGCTGTAACATGAATCTTCAAAGCCAAGGGTGTATTTGTGCGCTCATGTGGATCTGCAAGTCATCACGCACTCCCCTGGTGGGATGTGCCCATCCCTTTTCACAGGACAGACAAGCAATAATGTAAAGCCTGCAATTTTCTCCCTAATACTATCAACACTTCTCTACTCTCCAAGCATCAGTGTTTTCCACTGAAAAGAAATTAGATATTATTAATTTTCCAAATCAAGAAAAATGACTGCGTAGGGAAGCCATAATGTTATAGAGACCTCATTTTCCCCTGTCGCTTTGGAACAGTGAGTTCCCAAAGGCTTGGATGTCACAACTGATACTGCTGAACCTAAACCCCACCCAGCTGCCACCTCATACTACAAAGTCTGGGTTTTATATTTCACCCTAGTGTGGAAGTAAACTTCTATGATTTATTTTTCCTGTAATTAGAATCTAAAGAAACAGTTAGCCAAAGCGATACATCATTTTCTTTTTTCTTTTTGGAGAAGTCGACCTTACTCTTGTGTGGTTCTTCCTGGCGTTAGCACTTTGTACATAAGCTAAGATGACCTTCTGTGGAGGAGGATTCTAGAGCACGATGCAACTGTCCATCCAGCTGCTCAAGTCAGAGACCTGGGCATCTCCAGGAGCTGTCTATTGTGCCTTCCCTCTTTCTTCTCTGCTGCCATTGCCTTAGTTCAGGCCCTTGTAATCATTTGCTAATTAGTGCCTCAGCCTGCTAATGGCCTTCCCACCTTTAATTACTTCCTTCTTAAATGCCTTACAATACCGGTGAAACTAGAGCTCCTCTGAGTTTTCTTTTGGTAGCTGGCACAGAGCAGCTTTGGATAGCTACCAAACGATCAGAGGTAAGAGATTTGACACCCTGAGACAAATCATGCCCCAAATATGAAACTTTGGCTGGCAATTTTGCATTTTTCCTTTGGCACCTTGTGTCCTTTTGGGGAAAAAAGCCAAAAGGTACATAGAATTTGTTTTAGAGCTTTCTTTGTCATTGGAGCATGGAAGGTGGGAGGGGAAGATCATCCACATTGTAGATAAGGGTAAAATGACAGGAGAACTCATGGTACTAGAGATCTTGATCAAGCACTTATGAAAAGTAATACAGTCTCATGAGTTCCTAGCTCCTGGCAGTCCTTGAATACTTTTAGTTCTCCCAAGGAAAGGCAAACAATTATTGGCATCTGAATCTTAAGGGGACACTAAAGTTGTAGATCTACAGCTGCAAAGTAGGTGGCCCCAGGTGGGATGAAGGAAAGAATAGCAACTGAATTTGGATCCCGGAAAGATTTTGAACCCACTCCCTACAGTTAATCATCTTTGTTTATTTTTGATTTATCTTTCTTATGTTTCTTTTTGCAAAACTGTGTGTGTGTTTGTGTACATACACCATGAAATCAAACTAAATTTGTGCTTTAGAAGTCTTTGTATGAGTCCTATGTAACAAATTCCAACCTAACTCAGTACATACACAAATTGAAAACCTAACTTAAGAATTTGCCTCTTTAACAAATAGCTGGGTCTCAGCCAATCACAGAAGCTGAGCTTCAGTCAATGGCAGGTGGTCAACAGTTAAAACCAGGTTTGAATAAGGCAAATGCCAAACTTTAACTGATACAGCTGTCTCTGAACCTCACTTCCATTTTTTCTGTATGTCACTTCCTTTTTCCTGGTTATAAATATAACTGCACATGTGGTGGGGCAGAGCATTCTAAACCATTTTTGGTCCAGACTACTGCCCCATCTAGAATCCCAAACAGAAGCCAATTAAGATCTACACAAACTAGGTTTGTTGTAATTTTACCTTTTTTGCCTTTTAACAACAAATACATATATATGAATCCTTCCCTTATTTCTTATGCAAAGTAGCCCACTGGGTATTCACTTGCTTCTTGCTTTTTTAACTTATGAATGTATTTTGAAAATAGTTTTATACCAGTTCATAAAGATCGATCTTAGTATTTTTTGTTACTAACTAGTAGTGTATTATATGGCTGTATTACAGTTTAGTTAACCAGTTCTCTTTGAATGGGCCCTAGTTTTTCTCCAGTATTTTGTTATTTCAGACAATGCTGCAGTGTGTAACTTTGTGCAAATGTTGTTTCATGCTGTGGATGTGTATCTTCATAATAAATTCCTAGAAGGCCATTTGTTGCATCAAAAGGTAAATGCAAATGTAGTATTACTGGATATTGCTAAATTCTCTTCCATCACTGGTTGTGCTGGTTAATTTCATGTGTCAACTTGGTTGGGCCACAGTGCCTGGATATATGGTCAAAAATTATGCTGGATGTTTCTGTGAGGGTGTTCTTGTATGAAATTAACATTTAGATCAATAGACTTTGATTAAAGCAGAATGCCTTTTCTGAAGTGGGTGGATCTCATCCAATCAGTTGACATCAGAATAGAATAAAAGACTGAACTTCCCCAAGCAAGAGTGAATTCTCCTTCTACAGCCTTAGCACTTGACTGAAGTATCAGCTCTTCCTGGATCTCCAGCCTCCTGGCCCACCCTGCATACAGATTTTGGACTTGCCAGCCTTCATAATAGTGTGAGCCAAATCCTTAAAATAAATCTTTCTCTCTGTGTGCACACATTGTACTGGTTCTGTTTCTCTGGAGAACCTTAACTAATACAATGGTCATACCATTTCATGGTCCTACTAGTAATGTATGAGAATATCCGTTTTTCTACAGCCTTATAGACAGGATGTTGTTAAGTGTTTGAATTTTTGCCTAATTCATCGGTAAGAATGGTATCTTAGTGTACTTTTCATTTTCATTTCTCTTATTATGAGTGAAATAGAACATGTTTTCATATGTCTAAGGACCATTTGTGTATCTTTTCCAGTAAAATGTCTTAAAAAGGTTTTTGTAATGCAAAAAACTTCTCTTGCTGTAGACCAGGCTAAATTGCTGTTAGAAAGATAAACTAAGTTTCCATGGTTAATATAATCATTTTTCCTAATAAGAATACCTGTTTCTTTACATAATTCAGGGTAGACATATCCTTTATTTCATTGGTTTTCTATGTTATTTTTATTAACCAGGAATTGACTAATGCCTAGTATATACTGGGAAATTTTCTTTGATAAATGCATCCTAATGAGATTCTAGATTTCACAACACAATTGTTAAAACTCTAGGAGAGAAGAGATGCTTTGTTAGGGCACCTGGATTTCTGACCTGGCATCTGTCTGTTACCTAGGATAGTCTTTCCTTTCTTCCTCTCTTTCTTCTTACTTATTCCCCATCCCCCAGGTTCTCTGAAGTTTTGTTTGTGCTGATTGAATAAAAACAAGTCTGTGCCTTTTCCCTCCTGTAGCCAAACACATTTTCTTATTAACACTAGCAAGTGTAAATAACTGCTCAAAAGGTGCAAAGTGAATGCATTTCAAGTTAAATCTTCCTCCAACGTGCTAACTCCAAAGAAAGCTAAACTGTAACAGCAACATTAATTTCCAGGGTGGAGTGCTCACTCCTAAATGATATTCCACTTTCTCAAACCTGCCAGCAGGAAACTTGTTTAATAGGAATGGAGGTTGAAGGCACCAGCAAGTTGTGAGCTAGCAGTTCCCCAACACCAGACAGTTGCAAAATGTCTGTCTGCTTGTGAGATGAAAACACCTTGCAGATGTGCCCTATTTTCTTTAAGTTTGAATAAGTTGCATTTATTTAAAAACTCAGGAAATTTATGGAGCCCGTTCTGTTCGATAGGGTCATAATTTTCCTCCAATTTTCTTTCAAATATGCTGTAATAAATGCATTGATGAATGAAATGCGGTTTTGCGTAATGGAGGTGTAATTTCATCATAAATTCCTAGAAGGGGAGATTTCTAGATCAACGAGGATTTTAGATTTTTAAAAAATTTGAATGTTTGTCTCCTTTTGAAAAAATGGAGCATAAAAACTGTTCGCCAGAGTCCCCCTTACTCTCTATCATAAAGCACACTTTTCTGTCATTTTCATTGCTCGCCTGGCAGCAGTAGACATCTGAGTTTACAGTCTCTGTTATAAAAAGCAAGACACTCTCTGCCATGTTCACACAGCATTATCTCCATTCATGTATCACGTCCCTCCATTCTCACGATTTTCCGAGTTCTTCCACATCATTAAGCCTTTATTCACGATGGAATTCACCCAGTTTACCTGCTACAGAATTCTCACTCCTTCTTTAAGGCTAAATTCAAAGTCAATCTGGATGTAATACCTGGTGCAACTGCCTGACCCCTCTCTTAGGTTCACAAAAAGTTGAATGAATCTTTACTGTGGTTCTCATCATGTTACCAAATTAGGCTCTTGGGTTCCAAAGTCATAGAAGTGAACAATGTCCCCAGCGGTAAAGCAAGCAACGCTTTATTAAGAGGAGATAGACTTATGCATAAGTGGGGTAGCTACAGAAAAGCTAGCACACTGAGGGGACCTGTTGAGGGTCTTTTATAGGAAAAGAAGCTAAGGGGTGCAGGCCAGTGTCCTCCTGGAGATGGTCCACTCTGTTCTTCCTGGTTGTGTCATGGGCATATGCTCAGTTAGAGCTTAGGTTCTTGAGCCTGATCAGTAGGTCCAAGATGGTGGTGGTCTTCATGATCGTCACCCCAGAAGGGTCCTTGTAGTGGTCACCTTGAAGCTTTATGCACATGTGGAAATTCTTAAGGGGGTCTTAAGTTTCATCTATAACTTAATTTTTACAATTACAGTAAAAAAGCCTTGGGGAGGGGTTTTGCAACTCAGTAAATATCTGTTCCCCTCTTATCTCAGTTTATTTTACCAGGGCAGGCCATAAAGTAATCATGTGCCCTGGGGGGTCTGATAACTGAGGAGTGGAAAAATAACGAAGTATCCTCTGCAGGAAAAATGGAGTCAGTTTGGTTCACAGGCCTAGCTGTATTCTGTCTCAATCATACCGTATTGTGATGATGCTATGCATCTCTCTACCCCTGTATAGTGAGGGTTCTTCAGGGCAAAGGTGAGGGTGTGCAGGTCTCTGGATCCCCAGCACTTGTCTAGTACATGGTTAGAAGTGATACATGTTTGTTCTATGAGTGAGCCTCTGGGTCTAGAAACAGTGTAACATGGAGAAGAGGAAACAATATTACTGTCTGACAAACCTGCATCCCAAACTTCAACCTACACTCATGTGACCTCTTTAGGCCATTTTTTCATTTATAAAAAGGGTTAGTAAAACTTACCTTACAGGTTATTGTGAGAATGAAATGAGGTAATTTAAATAAAGTGCCTAATATCATAGCTGGCAGCTATTAGCTCATGCACATTGCATGTAAGGGGATTGGACTAGTTTGTCTGCAATTCACACTTGAAACATCTGCAAATAAGTGTCTAAATGGAGAAATAACACTCTTAGTCCAAACAGGTAAATTGCTATTTTTGACACAGTCATTCTTAACCATGTAAAGTGAACTAAATTGTTATTTAAAATTTCCCAGGTGCAACACAGCTACAGCACAAGTGTGCACAGGAGCAGACACCAGCAGGAGGAGGTTTTCATATGAAAGAAGGTCCTGAAAACAGGCCCTTAAAAGCCAAAGCTCACCAACACTTTGGAGTGTTCTCATTTCTCCCATTCCTTATGATTTTCCCTCATCTTCTTTCATTTCCATAACATCAACTACGAAAGGCAAAGATTTTTTTCTTAACTTCTCTATCAAGCCAGTTGCTGGCAGTTAAACTAAACTAGGAGGGAGATGGGTTTCACTTTTCCCAAACTTTAAAACTCTGATGATGATTATTGTTTCAGAGACTGTATTGGGTACCACAGACATAGTTTTATCTACCTCAAATGCTATACCAATTTATATAAAACTTTTCTTTAGCTTAACGGAAAGGCTAATCTCATCATAGAATATGAGAAATGAACACAAATAGAAAGGGAAAACCATCTCTGAAAGCTCATGAATCAGACTTTTTCAGTTGAATGAGGTTTAAAATTGGTTGCTTTTTGAAGATATAAAACCCAATCCCTGGCTTCACCAGGCCTGTGCTAGGAAGGGATCTTTCGGACTAGAGAGTTGTATAGGAGGTAAACATGACAAAAATTGTCATTCCCCTTGTCATTCAGAAGAGCCATCTGCTCCTGAGTTAATGCCATTTTCTATTAAATTCACCAGCATGCTAATTAAAGAATGGCTGGGGGGTGGCGAAGCTGCCAGATGCTGTGAAGATATATCACTGTCTTTTTATATGGTTAGGCAAACGTTTAATTAAACCTGCAGCTGCTGTGTCTGCTCGACCCATCAACACAGCTAAATCTCACTTACCTGAGACAATCATTTTGTATTAGTGTCTTTCAAGAGGTAAAACAACTTGAAACAGACTTTGCTCAAATATTTAATGTCTTTGTACATGATTTAATTATACACATCAGTAATTACATCAGGGCAACGTGAACCTGAGTTTCTTTGGGCTTCTTATTGCGTCTCCTGATAACTAATCAAATGTCTCCTCAATGGTGTGCTTATTTGGAGGAGAAGAATTACAATGACCCTCAGTGTGGATCGGGATGCTCAAGCTGTTTCTATTACATTTTGCTTGGGCATATGAGTTTTAATGCATTCAAAGGTCTATTTTTGAAGATTAGACAAGTCAGAGAGCAGAAGGGAGTGAAACGAGGGATCAGGGTTTGCTTGTTATGGAACACTTGCTAATGACCAGCACAATCACCAGCCAGCAGCACGAGCCTACTGCCACCACTTTCTTTAGGAAGATGTATAACCATTTTCTTATGCGATACAGTTTTGTTTGAATTTTGAACTTATGCACATTCTTCTCCCTTTTAAATGAGCATAATATTTTGATCAGTAGTGAATTTTAGCTGGAAAATATGTTGTATATCACAAAATTCAAAAACAAATCATAACTATTAATGGATGCTAACTTCAGGTTAAAATAGAGACAGTGTCTTCATTGAGAATCCTGAAGATGATGTGGTCTCCTTCACTGATGGGTTTTTAGGTTAATGTCTTAAGTATCAAATGCAGTGCACAGGGTGTGGGTTGGGGGGAAATAACATTGAAAGCTATAGATCTGCTGAGAGATGAGCCTTGGCTGCAGATTTCCCTGCTCAGCCTCAGGAGACAAAAGCCTCCCTGGAGGCAGCCAGCCTCACCCCCTGTGTGGCTGCTCCCTTAGAGTGCTGTGACAGCCAAGCTGCTGAGATGGTTTGCCTGAAAGGAGCAGTGGCAGGGTGTGGCAGTAAACATAAGACTCATTATTTGCTGAGATTGTGCTGCAACTTTAACCCAGAGAATGTGGGATTCTATTGGCTCCCTCTTCCCAGAATGCCTGCATCCTCCGCTTGCTGAGCACAACTAAACCATCATTTTCTTTCTGACTTTCCAGCACCAAGGTTGCTTCCTTCCCAGAAGAGCTGGGGGGAGATGCCCCAGTCCTTGCTTCAAAAGGTCAGGCAGCATGTTGGCCTTTGTGGTTTTCTTTATTGTCAAAGAGGCTGAAGGAAGTTTGCTTGAAGAAAATCTGTGATATTTTCAGCTCTACGCAATAAAAATGTTATCGCTCTGGTAATGGGTACCTTTCCAACTAACCCTAAAATAACCCCCCCCCCCCCCCCCCCCCCCATTAAAAAAAACTTTTTTTTTTTTTCCTTTTTGTCTTTTTTCGTGACCGGTAACGAGATCGCAACCCTCGGTGTCGCACCCGTACCGTGACCGGCAACAGGATCGCAACCCTTGGTGTCGTGCCCACACCGCGCTCAACCAGTGAGCGGACCGGTCTCTATATGGGATCCGAATCCTCGGCGGGAGCGCCACCCTCTACCGAGTGCGCCACCGGGCCGGCCCTAAAAAGAGCTTCTAAAGGCAATCATTGCAGTTGCTTAGGACAGCAGTAGAGGTAAGAAAGATTGAGAGCTTGGGAGTACAGCACTGTTTAGTGAGCCTGCACCCCTCCTGTGAGCTTTGATCTTTCTCATTATAATAACATCAGATTGTGTAATCCTGAAGTCTGAGGAATTAGCCTTGTCCTTTCCTGGGTTTGTTGTTGTTATTGTTGGTTTCTGTTTTTGTTTTTAAGGAGAGCACTCCCCATCCTACAGTCCACCACAGCTATGTTTTGACAGCATGGGATATAACCACTAACATTCTGTCCTCTTAGTCTTTATTTGGGGATAAACCAATATAGAAACTAAGATGGCAAGGCCACACTGAATTGGAGTGGGGTTCCCTGGAAGCAACTCGATGGGGAGGTGTTAGACAATCATTTCCTAACTGCCCTGTTTTAGTCTTCTGAGTGTCCTCCTTTCTGAATATTAAGTTGATGCTCCAAATTAAAAGATTTAGATAATCAGTCAGGAGGTGATAACTTGAGTCAGGCCTTTCTGATTTCAAACTTGCAATTTTCTGCAGACTCCTCATTGGTAACAGTCCAAGAATACATGTATTCTGAATGCACCTGTCCAGTGTGTTGCTTTGCCTCCCACAGATTTGTCACTCCTTTTCCCCTGGGCGATGGAGCTGCAAAAGATTACTCAAAGCCCATTTCTTCTGAGCAGTGAGAAGCCCCAAGGGGCTTAATCTCCTGGAACCCTCAAGAGAGAGGCATTCCTTCCATTTGGGAAATTAACCCCGGATTGGGGTTCTCTTCCTGCATTTATTCTCCAGACCAGGAAGTTACAGGAAGAGAACATAGGTTTTTGCTAAGTATAGTTTAACAAGTTTAACAATAGAAGCTGGTAACATTCATTAAAACAAGCAAGGTGACATTCCATAATGCAATTTGCAAGAAGTTAAGTTGATCCACCAACAAAAGCTTGATTTTAGCAAACATTCTCTCTGCTTACTGCAATTTCCCAGTATCTTTACATATCAGTCAGTAACCTGTCTGTCTTTGAACCAGCAACCTTGCTGTGTTACAATTCTTTATCTTACAACAGAGACTACAGCCTGGGGAAAATTTCCTGTCTTTTGCAAGGTTAACGTTTTATATGTACTTTTAAGAAGTTAGGCTAAACCTGAAACTGCAAGGCTTTGGAAAACCAGGCCCTATGAAATACATTTGCTTTATGTATACACCACACAATTTACTCTGCCACGGACATATGCCAGGCTTAAAAATGTTAAACCAAAAGCTCTAAATAGAAATAGGTGAGTCACCTATTGTTTTTCCACTGGGATCAACTGACCCAGGTGAATTCTCTCTGGAGAGAAATTGACAAGTGAGGGAAATAAATATTCTTACAGGAATTCCTTTTTTTCTAAAAACTCACAAAATAAATAGGTTTGAATTCTTGAAAACCTTATTCATTATCAAAACTGAGTATATGTGGTAACATAAATAAAGAGCCACTCATTATCCTGAGTCAAGTAAAGAGGAAAAAATAGTTACCAATGTTAATAGTCAACTACAGGAAATTAATTGAAAGTTTATTATAACAATATTTCTCTTTTAATTTATAAATATGGCACTTATAGACCCCTGCTTAGAAGGAAATGGACTTTGGGTTGATTTTTTAGTGATTAGGTTATTCAGTTCCACTTATCTGAGATGACTAGTTGTGGCTAAAGATGTAATTTGTGATTTTGTGCTATGACAGTCTGGCTGATCTTGGCCTTATTAGTGCCATCTGCTAATTAGCTGAAATGTACAGTCAAGACAAAGCAATAATTTGTAAAGAAAATATTATGAATATTTTCAGGGAGGCTCCCAACCATAACTCTCAATGATAGCCAGAAACAGCTAATCCAGATGGGATTCATAAGCTAATTCACCCTCATGACCTCATCTAATCCTAACTACCTCCCCAAAGATTCCACTTCTGAATACCATCACATTAACATTAGGACTTCAACATATGAATTTTGGGAGAACAGAAATCAGACCATTGCTCTCCCAACTCATTTTTGCTCTTCTTCATTTAGCAAGTATTTTTAAACACTACTATAGGCATGCAAAGAATGCAAAAATGATTAAGACACACATTTTCTAACCCTGAGTAGCTCATAACGTAGTAAGGAAGTCAGATGCAGGAACCAAAAATTGCAATAGGATGTGATGTTATTATAATAAAAGTTTGTAAGAGGGAATGTGTCAAGGCTTTATTACAGTGCAGAAGATTAGTTCATCATCCGTGTCTCTGAATTTATTGAGAATCAACTACATGCCAGGCTATGGACTTGGCAGTCAGAATATAAAGATAAAAACATAGAGTACTAGCTCAGCCTGCAGGATTCAGGGAAGATTTCCTAGAGAAAATGATGCTGTGTGCTCACTTGAAATGATGAAAAAGAGTTAGCGAGGTTGGTAAGAGGGGAATGGGCATCCCTAACAGTGAGAAGAGAGTGTGCAAAGACATAGTGTACCATGTACTGGCACAGAAAACTGGACAGCGTGGCTGGAGCACCAGACACTGGTGAGAGAGGGGCCTGTGTTGGTGGCATGGATCAGGGAGACGGGATGGGAGAGAGGTGATAAGAAATAGCCAGATTCTGGATATAGTTTGAAGGTAGAGCTATCTATTTGGGTATGTGAAAGAAAATAGTAAAGGGCAATTCAAAGATTTTTATTCTGAGCAACTAGAAGAGTAGACTTATTTATATAAATAAAGACTGGTAGAAGAAACAGATGTGTAGGAAGCGGCTGGTTATGAATCAGGAGTTTGGTGACTATAGAGGTTCACTCACTCCACAAGTTTTTTTGTTGTTGAGGGGGCGTGGCACTGAAAGAGAATAAAGGAGGTAGATGGACAGAATTTGTGGACTAATTAGACAGAGGGAGTGAGGAAGAAGGAAAAGGGTGGAACCTGGGATGACTCTCTGGCTGGTGACTTGGATCACAAGGTGGGCAGTGAGGCCATTCACCATGACAGGTAGTTCAGGAAGGAGAGGGAGCAGGTGAGGGACAACACCAAGCTCCAGGTTGCACATGTTACATTTAAAAGGCCTGTGATTCATCCAAGTGGAAATGCCATTAGGGTCTCTGGAGCTAAGGAGAGAAGAGTGCTGGGAGTTTGGGTATCACCCATGGTATCACCATGGAGATTGAAGCTGTGGGGTAAATGAGAAAGCATGTAGAGACGGGAAAGAATGCAAAGAGAAGCTCTATAAAGACAGAACTTTGTTGAACGTTGTTTAAGGAGAAGAACACAATCCTGATCTAGTCCAAACTTTCCTGTTGAAGAAAAATACATATTATCTGTACAGAAGAGCCATTAGAGACTTAGAGATCAAGTAAAATTTTCATAATCATGATAAGATAAAGAACTAGATTTCAAAGATCAAAAGCAAGGCCAGCTATATAAGTGAATTCTTCTATGCTTTATACTCAGGAAGTCTAGGCTATCTTAATTTGAGAAGCTATTTTTAAACTTTTCTTAAAATATAATATCCCTACAGAAAAGTGCGTGTATTATAAAAGTACGATTTGATGATTTTTCATAGACTGAATGTACTCATTTGACCAAAACCTATGAAAACATCAACACCTCAGATGACATGTTTATCAATTTTAATGTTAATGGCATTTGAGTAACTTCCAGTTTGGGACTAGAAAGGACTGCTATAAATATTCTAGAACATACCTTTTGGTAAATATATGAGGGTACTTCAAAAAGTTTCTGGGAAAATTGAATGAAAAGGTAATACAAATCCTTTCATGAACTACTGCTATAAATATTCTAGAACATACCTTTTGGTAAATATATGAGGGTACTTCAAAAAGTTTGTGGGAAAATTGAATGAAAAGGTAATACAAATCCTTTCATGAACTTTTTTTTTTAAACTCAGAAGTGGTTTGTAGTTCTCATTATAGAGGTTTTTCACATCCTTGGTTAGCTCAATTCCAAGGTATTTCATTTTTTTGGTGGCTATTGTAAATGGGCAGGCTTTCTTGATTTCCCTTTCTGCATGTTCACTATTGGTGAATAGAAATGCTACTGATTTTTGTGTGTTGATTTTTGTATCCTGCTACTGTGCTGAACTCATTTATCACCTCAAATAGTTTTTTTGTAGATGATTTAGGCTGTTCGATATATAGGATCATGTCGTCTGCAAACAGGGACAGTTTGACTTCATGTTTTCCAATCTGGATGCCCTTTATTTCCTTCTCTTCTCTAATAGCTCTGGCTAATAATTCCAATACTATGTTGAATAGGAATGGTGAGAGTGGGCATCCTTGTCTGGTTCCTGTTCTT
>NW_007738414.1:0-359 GCF_000696425.1 Galeopterus variegatus | reverse complement strand
ACTGCTATAAATATTCTAGAACATACCTTTTGGTAAATATATGAGGGTACTTCAAAAAGTTTGTGGGAAAATTGAATGAAAAGGTAATACAAATCCTTTCATGAACTTTTTTTTTTAAATTATTTTTTTTATTTTGTCAATATACAATGTAGTTGATTATTATGTCCCATCACCAAAACCTCCCTCCCTCCTCCCTCACCCCCACCCACCCAGGCATGTGCTTTCCATTTGCTTGTTGTAGGAACTTCAAAAAAAAAAAAATTGTAGTTGTTATATATTCCTCCCCCCCACCCAGTTTTGTGTGTGTGTGTGTGTGTGTGTGTATGTATGTGAGTGAATTAATTTATTTTTAGCTCCCA
>NW_007738413.1:2751-44395 GCF_000696425.1 Galeopterus variegatus | reverse complement strand
TTTTTTTTTTTTTTTTTTTTTTTTGTTAATCTAGCGAATAGTGTGTCTATTTTGTTTATCTTCTTGAAAAACCAACTTGTAGCTTTGTTGATCTTTTCTATTGTTTTTTGGGTCTCTCATTTGGTTCTTCTCTGATCCTAATTATTTCTTTCTGTCTACTGACTTTAAGTTTGGATTGTTGTTGTTTTTTGAGTTCTTTGAGGTGTAGCATTAGGTTATTTTTTGGAGTCTTTCCATTTTTTTGATATAAGCATTTACTGCAATAAATTTGCCTCTTACTACTGCTTTTGCTGTATCCCACAAGTTTTTGTATGATCTATCTTTATTTTCATTTGTTTCTAGAAATTTTTTAATTTCCTGTTTAATTTCTTCTTGGATCCTGATGGAGTTTGGATGTGTTGCCCCTCCAAAAGTCATGTGGAAATTTGATCCCCAATGTGGCAGTGTTGGAAACTGATTGAGTCATGGGGCTGGATTCCTTATGAATGGATTAATGCTCTCCCTGGGGGAGGGAGGAATAATGAGTGAGTTCTCGCTCTATTAGTTCCCATGAGAGCTTGCTGTTTATAGGATCCTGGAACCTGCTCTCTCTCTCTCTTGCTTCCACTTGCTATGTGATCTGCTTGTACCCACCAGCTGCCTGCAATTTTCCACCATGAGTAGAAGGAACATGAAGCCCATGCCAGATGCAGCTGTCCCAGAGTCTTAAGCCAAATAAACCCCTTCTCTTTATAAATAACCCAGTCTCAGGTATTTCTGTTATAGCAACACAAAATGGACTAAAACAGACCCATAGGTCATTCAGGAGCCTATTATTTATTTTCCATGTATTTGTATAGCTTCCAGCATTTTGCTTACTGTTTATCTCCAGTTTTAGTCCATTGTGGTCTGAAAAGATTGTTGGAATGATTTCAATTTTTTACAATTCGCTGAGACTGGATTTGTGACCTAATATATGGTCTATCCTAGAGAATGTATTGTGAGCTGATGAGAAGAAAGTATATTCTTTAGCTGTGGGTGAAATATTCTGCATACATCTGCTAAGTCCAGTTGGTCTAGGATGTAGATTAAATCCTGTGTCTCTTTGTTGACTTGTTGCCTGGAAGTCCTGTCCTATACTGAGAGAGGAGTATTCAGATCACCCACTATTAATGTATTAGGTCCTGTCTCCTTCTTTATGTCTCAGTGTTTGCTTAATATATCTGGGTGCTCTGGTATTGGGTGCATACATGTTTATGATTGCTATGTCTTCTAGCTGGATAATTCCCTTTATAATTATATAATGCCTTCTTTGTCTTTTGTAATGTTTTTTGGTTTAAAGTCTATTTAGTCCAATATAAGAATAGCTACTCCTTCTCATTATTAGTTTCCATTTGCATGGTATATCTTTTTCCATCCCTTTGTTTTTAGTCTATGAGTGTCTTTACAGGTGAGGTGGGTCTTCTGAAGACAGCATATACTTGGGTCTAGCTTTTTAATCCAGTTAGTTAGTTTGTGTCTTTTGAATGGGGAGTTTAGTCCATTCACATTCAGAGTAGTTATTGAGAAGTGTTGTTTAATTCCTTTCATTTAATTGCTACTTGTTTAGTTGGTTTAAATATCTTTTGATCATTATTTCCCCTTTTACTTCTCTTCTTCAATGTGAGTTGGAATTTAAGGTGGAATGATTTAGCTTCTTTCTCTTTCTTGCTGGCATTTTTGTTTTAAATGTGGGTTTTGCTCTTTCTTGTGTGTTCGTGATGATGGTCACCATTATTCAGATTCCAGATGAATGACTCCTTTGAGAATTTCTTGCAGGGCTGGTCAGGTGGTGGTGAACTCCCACAACTTTTGTTTGTCTGGGAAATACACTATTTCTCTCTCATTTCTGAAGGAGAGACTTGCTGGGTAAAGAATTCTTGGCTGGCAATTTTTTTTCTTTTAGTATTTTGAATTTATCATTCCACTTTCTCCTGGCCTGTAGGGTTTTGGTCAAGAAGGGTGCTGTTAGTTTGACGGGGGTTCCCCTACAAGTTATGTGATGCTTTTCTCTTGCTCTTTGTAGAATTCTCTCTTTGTCTTTGAGCTTTACAAATTTAACTATAATGTGTCTTGGGGAGGATCTTTTTGGGTTTAATCTGTTTTGGGACCTTTGAGCTTCCTGGATCTGAAGGTCTGTATCTTGCCCTACACCTGGGAAGTTTTCTGTTACTATTTTCTTAAGTAGGTTTTCAATACCTTTCCTTTCTCCTGCCCTTCAGGAATACCCACAGAGTACTTGAGGTTGTCTGATAACTCTCATAGGTTTTCCTCATTATTTTTAGTTCCTTTTTCCTTTTTTTTTGTCTGCCTGACTTATTTCAAAAAGTCCATCTTCAAGCTCTGAACTTCTTTCTTATGCTTGCTCTACCCTGCTGCTCAAGCTCTCAGTCAAGTTTTTTATTTCATTGAGTGAGTCTTTCATTTCTAGAAGTTCTGCTACATTCTTTTTTATGGTATTAATCTCTTTGTAGATTTCCTTCTTCATATTCTGGATGTTCTTTCTTGTTTCATTGTGTTCTCTAATAGAGTCTTCCTTTATTTCTTCATGTTTTCTTAAGATCATTGCTTGAAATTCTTTTTCAGACATTTCAAGGATTCCCTGTTTCATGGAGTCTGACTTTGGGGCATTACTGTATCCTTTTGGTAGTGTCATTTCTTCTTGATTGTTTGTTCTTCTAGTGGTTTTTTTTTTTTGCTGATGCTTGGTCATTTGGTAGGTGGTTTGCTTCTTCTATTACACTGAGGTTGGCTGTGGAGTGGCCTTGGTTGCTACCATGGGGCGTGAATTGTCCTTGCTTGACAGTAGGTGTGGTGGTGGTTATGTTAAAACACCTTGGTCCCTGTTCTAGTCTCTGTGGTCATAGAATGAGCCCCTAGCACATGGAGTTCTGCTAGGCCAAACTCAGTGGATCAAAACATAGGCTAGTGCTCCCCCCTGGGGTAGGATGAGGGGCTACATGGAGCTGCATGGTTCTGCTGGCTGGTGTTGCTGCCAGCTGCCCCCTTTGGGCTCACCTGTGTGGTGCCAGTGCAGGGCATGCAGGTGGGGCCTGGAGCTCCCCCCCTGCCTGGGTCCAAGGCAGCAGGGTGAGGGGGCCATGTGGAGCCGTGCAGTTCTGATGGCTGGTACTGGTGGGCTTACCTGTGCGGTGTTGGTTCAGGGTGTGGGGTGGGGTCTGGAGCTTCCCACCTGCCTGGGTCCAAGGCGGCAGGTGAGGGAGCCACGTGGAGCCACAGTTCTGCTGGCTGGCACCAGCATGCCCACCCATGCAATACCGATTCAGGACATGGGGGCAGGGCCTAGAGCTCCCCCCTGCCTGGGTCCGAGGCAGCAGCGTGAGGGGGCCATGTGGAGCCGTGCAGTTCTGTTGGCTGGTACTGGCAGCTCACCTGTGCAGTGCTGGTTCAGGGCATGGGGGCGGGGCCTGAAATAACCTCTTGAAAACATTTTTGATCTAATAAATTTTAAATTTAATTCAAAAAATCAGTAAAATATATATTATGACAATCCTAAAATCTATATTTTAATTTTAATTTTTAGGTTGTATCTTCAATATATATATAAAGAAAAATAGAAATAATTATTTCTCAGTATCTAAGGAAATTAAAGTAAGACCAATGTTCTTAGTTGGTATAATAACCTTGAGATAAGTGATGGATAAAAAAAATTGGGCATTCTTATATGCTAATTATGACTTTAATGGTCATTTTCAACCATGAGGATTCAGACTATCATACTTTAATGCAGTATAAAACATACATCATCAGCTTTAGCTAAGATTCTTACTATGGTTTGAATGAGTCCCTTCTAAAATTCTTGTTGAAACTTAATCCCCATTGTAGTGCTTTTGAGAGGTAAGTCCTTTGGGGAAGTGATTAAGTCATGAGGGCTCTGCCTTATAATGGGGCTGGAGGGAACTAGCTTAGGTCTTCTTGCCCTTCTGTCCCTTCTGCTGTGTGAGGACAGAGTATTCCTCTCCTCTGGAGGATGCAGCTACAAAGGCATTATCTTGGAAGCAGAGAGCAACCATCACCAAACAACAATCCCAGCCTCCAGAACTATGAGAAATAAATTTTTATTGTTTATAAATTTCCCAATCTGTTGTATTTTTTTAAGATAGCAGCATAAATCAACTAGGATGGTTATTTAACTTGAATTAGCTAAGCCTTTACAACTATCTTCCAGTTAGCTAAAAAGAGTATGATTAGAAGAACAAGGTCAGAAGAACACCATCAGTGAGCATCCAAACAGTTCAAGAATATAATGTTATGGACACTGTCGACAAGACGATGTCAAGGAGAAAACAGAATTTTGCTAAATTAAAGATAGTTAGAGAACATTACACCCGGGGACCAGATTCCCCCTCCCCAAACAGGCACACCACCAGTGCCAACGAACATGCCAAAAATATCACCTACATGTGGGCAGCCGACCACAGACACCACAGTAACCAAAGCTGCTGTGAAAGTGGCTAGATGCCACAACCACCACACAGATGGTCCACCAGCCACTGGAGTGCATTGACACAAGGAGAGTCACCAACAGAGACCAAAGAAAAGAAGATGTCTCTCTCCACAAAGCCCATTCCAGAAGGACAGAAGAAGCATCTGACCTGTGATAATATTGGGGAACCTGAACACACCTCTCAGCATTGGACAGATCATCTAGGCAACAAATCAACAGAGTAACCATTACTCTTTCAGAGGGAGAGAAGACATCTAGGGTTATCAGTGGTGGGAGTGGGGGAGGCTGAGGGGGATGCAGAGAGATTGGAAAAAGGGCATAAAGAATAAGTACAACTTGTAACAATATACATACTAGTAATATTGATTTGATCAACATATGTCTGCATTGAATCCCAAAAATATGTATATCAATTATGATTCAATAAATAATAAATAAATAAAAAGAGCATTACAACCATGTTCAGTAACCAAGAATGTATTAGTTCATGATTTGGACAAACCAGCTCTAAGAATAATTTTGAATAATTGAGGAAATTTGAATATAAGTTAAGAGTTTTGATGGATGAAAATTTGACATGGAAGAATGTAAAAATTTTAACTTAAAAATATATTTTACAACAGAACATATATAGAATGATCTCATTTAGTTCATTTCCACTAACATCTCTGTATCTATCTCTCCATTTATGTAAAATGAATTTTGCAATGGTATTCTCTGAGTGGTTGAATTATAACATTTTAATACCACTTGAATATTCTATATTTTGAAAATGCATATATAGTCTTTTGCATAATAAAAGGGTATTTTTCAATAAAAATATATTGGATGGACACTCTCTGATGATGGACAAGCAAGGATTGAAACCTATGTCCTTATTACTTTTGAGTATCAGATTCATTGTCCCCTTCCACGCTGTGTGAATTGATGTGCTCCACATATGACAAGTTTATCAATTCAAGTTAACTGTACTATGTTAACTCAGCAGAGAAAAATCATGGAAAGGGTTAGGGATACCACAAGGGCCTGGGTAGGTGATGAGTGTTGGTTCAGGCTGTGTAGTTGCCTCATGTTCCTCAACAAGACGGCACTCTGCAGACATGTCACGTTTCATTTTGAGGCCCAGTGAGCAGAATTTCTAGCCTTCTGTTACCTCTACCGTAATATACCCAGATGAAATATTCTCCTTCACTCCTCTCCCTTCCCCTTTTTACAAGACCCAGCTCCTTTCCACTTCACCAAGAGAGCCCTCCCTGTTTGTGCTGGGAGTCACTGGGTTCCATGGCTTGACCCTTCATTGACCTCTTACCATTTTTTTGGATGATCGTTTTTCTTTCTGGCCAAGTGGAGAGTTGCCTTCAATGGCCTTTATATGATGTTGTGTCCCCAGTAGGTAGAATACATGGTTATTGGAGTCAAGAAGTGGAAGCTGAAATGACATTTCTCACCTGACTTTCAGTGACCCACACGGGGAATTTGAACTGCAACTCTGGGATTTTCAGGACTGGAAAAACTAGTTCTCCAAAGAGGAACACTTCCACCAGGGAATGCAAGAAAATCCCATGAAATGTAAAGGTCCGTCTGCTTCCTGGTCATTTTGTGCTCTTTGTGCCAATAGAGTAGCCCAAAAGAAAGGGGTTAGCATCCTAGCAGTGCAAGTTAACCCTGATAATAATGAGAAGTTAGGACTGCTGCTATGTAACATGGGCAAGAAAAAAAATGTTTGACATTAGGAGATACACTACGGTGCCTCTTGGTACTCCTATGTCCAGTTTTAACTAAATGGCAAGTTTAGCAACCATGGCCTGATAAGAAGAGTTCCAGAGGGAAATTAAATACCTGAGTCCTACTTGCATCTGAGACTAGAGTGACCTTTCATCACATGATGAGGACTCCTTCACATAAGCTACCCATCTAATTGTAGCTAGATTCCTAGAAAAGTTTTATTTACTGTTTGTCAAACCTCCATTGACTTAGAGACCTCAGCACTGACCTTAGTTCATAAAGGATGCTACACCCATTGCCATGAGCTGGCCGGAAAAGACCAAGGACTTTTAAGGAGACAGAAGATCTTGAAGAAAGAGGAACCAACTTCATAAGTAACATAGGTGAATATTAAGGAGAGAGAACTAACGAAGGGTATAGAAGAATATCATTTAACAGTTTTATAATGTTAGCACATATGTTTAGGTTATTGATCCATTTGTAGGTGGTTTTCATATAGAGAGTGAGGTAATTCATTTCTTTGCATATGGTTATCCAGTAGTTTCTGTACCACTTGTTGAGGAGATCTTTCACCATTGAATGACCTTCACATCTTTGTAGAAAGTCAAATGACCACAGATATTTACCTTTGAATTCACAGTTCTATTCCATTGATTTATGTATCTATCATTATGCCAGTACCACACTGTTTTGATGACTGTTGGCTTAGAGTAGGTTTTGCAATTGGAAACTGTCACATGTACTGTAAATCTGAAGAGTTATTGTTCTTATTTTTGTTTTAAAATGTTAATAATCTTTCATGTTTATCCATATATTTACTATATCTAGAAGTGTTCTTTCTGGCCATTGTAGGGCTGAGGGTTTGTGTGAGGTTTAATGCCCAGGCACCAGTCTGTCCAGGAGCCACCCGACTTCATCTGCCTCACCTCCCAGAATAAGCCGAGACACAACAGACGTCTATAGCCACTGAGCCTTTCTCTCCTCTGCATGAAGAGTTATGAGTCTTGGAATAAAGTTAGCAAATCATGACCCACTTATCTTCTTCTCATATCATATCTTAGTCACCCTTCAGCAGACGCTCTCTTTCTTCATTCCCCTTACTTGCATGAACAATGCCTAAGTCCCCTGAAAAAAGACCCCAATATTCCTACACAGAGGCTGCAGTACTTGTTATCTTGCTTCTGTCAAGTCCTTATTATTTTTGGGACCTCCCCTAAGTCCTGATCTCCTCTAATATGCCATCAGCCTCCATAGCCAGCTGCTTAGATTCACCTATCAGAGCTGCATTTTGTATTTTTCCCAGAGTTTTCACTTGCATTCAGTTGGAGGGATAAGATTGCAGTGGGCTTATTCCACCACAGCAAACTGGAACACTTTGTATGGAGAAAGAAGTGTCCTAAAGGAAAGATAAACAGAGTATAATGGGAAGTGGTGAGACACTCAACTGGTAGGCCAAGGGACTAGCAGGAGTAAGGTGGGAAGATCGAGGGCAAGAAGGTCTGGACCCAAGGCACGTGAGTGAATTTAAAACAAATGCTACACTGAGGATTTCTTTCTTTACTTACTTATTTATTTGGGTGCTCTTTTATTTATTTTTTTATTGTTTATGAATATTCATGGGGTACAAGCTGATTGTCACCACTCATGCCCAAGATGTGATGGCCAGATCCGTACTGGCAGCATGCCCATTACCACAAATTTCACTGAGGATTTAAATCAAGGCTATGTGAGGACAGAGCCCAGGCTTTTAACCTCTACACTATGGCAAATCCAAATCTATATCCTGCTATATCACCTGTTACTGCACATTCCCCATGAACATACCTCAAATTATGCATTAAATGGATGTTAACACACATTCTTTTTCTGTCTGACTCTTTTCCAAAATGTCCAACACCTCTGACTTTCAATTGCCCCAATTCTAAATTAAAATAAATATTCAAAACTTGCAATGGTGATAGAGAGGATGAAGAAGAGTGAGAGAGATAAAAGAAGGAAGAAGGTGAGAAGAAAACATTCCCCATGAACATACCTCAAATTATGCATTAAATGGATGTTAACACACATTCTTTTTCTGTCTGACTCTATTCCAAAATGTCCAACACCTCTGACTTTCAATTGCCCCAATTCTAAATTAAAATAAATATTCAAAACTTGCAATGGTGATAGAGAGGATGAAGAAGAGTGAGAGAGATAAAAGAAGGAAGAAGGTGAGAAGAAAGAAAGGAAAAAAAGAAATGTCGATCAGTGCAAAACAATGTGACCATACTCATGGTGAGTTCCCCTCCTCTGTTCCTCCATCTGTGATGTGTTTGCCTGTTCCACTTGTGCCATCACCTCTCTTCTGAGACATAAGGATATGAACTAACAGCCAGAGGCAGCTCTGTCTATGTTTAATAGGAAAAAACACCTGAAATAAAGACGTGGACTGAATAAGCAGGGGGCATATTTTGAACAAGCAGTGGACATATTTTAAGGGGAAACTCCTCCTCCAGGGGAAATGATAATTCTGGGAGTGCACAGGGATAAACCCAAATGAGAAGGCAGTTTGGTTTTAGGGAAACATGATTCTAGCCTCATCTTAGGGCATCCTAAATGACTTGGAGGTTATTGCAGAAATCAAGGTGCTTACAGCATGTGCTCAGCACACTGCAAAACTCAGAATTTTCTTCATGATTGGAATAGTTTCTCTCACAGCTGGTCTTCATGGAGTTTGGCTCATCCACTTTGAAAGAGAAAAGCAGATACAAGGTGTCACAAAAAGAGGCAGGCCCTCAGCCAATTGTAACATGGGCCATTCACTCCTCTTTACATTTGCATTTAAGGAAGAAATATTCTATCGAGGCTACATGTACCATAAAGCAAGTCCTGCTCTACATCTTAGGAATTCACTCCATATGAAAGACACAACATCCAGGATGTTCTCCGGGAAGAAAGACCCATCCTTGCTTTCAAACAGTGGTAGCAAGATGTCAGTGGATTAGTTTAGCTTCTCCCTCAAAACCATTCATATAACAAGCACTTTCTGGAACCCTGCTGGGTTTCACGTTTTGTGCTGAGCACTGGATGTAGAGTGAATCCCTTAATCTCCAGGATCTTTTTTTTATAAAATATACTGGGTGAAATTTCAGGCTGTTAGAATACCATGTGATTAATAATAAGAAAATTATGAGGACTGCAGGTGGTCTCGGGCTTTCAGGAGACCCATGATGGGGGGACAGCTGCAGATCTCACTTCTATCCCCACTGACCCAAGACTTCAATATTAGGTGCTGGATCAAGATCATCCCTTCCCCAGGGCTTAAATCCTTGCTTTCCCTTCTCAAAAAGTTCTCAGGGTGTTCAAACATCATGCCTTATAAGAAACTGATTTCAACACTGGGGGAAAAGTTGAATTCTTCCATCCCTACAACTGAAGATCCTGTACCCTATATAAGATGATCTGAAGAATAAATCATGCAAATCAAATAGGAACCACTCTTGTAGGACTACAGGTCTGCAGCTCATTTTCACATTTCCGGTTTACACAAAAGAAATACTGTTTGCACAGAACGCCAAAAGCTGAGGAAGAAAGATTATCTCCTCTTGCACTAAGGATAAAGGTACCTCAACTCCAGAGATACAAAGAACTCTGTCTAGCTGCTTTTCTGTCCTTGGGACCTGATTTAAAAATTGGACAAGCTTTAGAACCACATAATAAGCTGGAGGGACATTTTGAGATAATCTGACTTTCTTCTACATAAAAGGAAACCCTGAAGGGTGGGAAGAAAAATTGTCCCATGTCTGACCTACTCTCCAGGGGGCCCACACTGTCAATAACATTCATCCTGCTATGCCTACACAGCCATGAATGTGACTTACATACTAGTGGGAAGTCCCATCATTCAGGGCAGCAGAAAGTGTTTTCGTCCAAGGTCATGCCTATAGCCCCATGAAGAAAACTGACTGCCCCTCAAACAGTGAAACAGCACAGGGTGGTGCTTCCTTCTTCATGATCATTCCCGTCCTCTCCCATGTCTAGCCTAGAGTGCTGCAGATTGTTCCAACAGTAATCTCTTCATCAGTTAATTTACTATTGAGAGATTTTGTGCCTAGGTCACTGGAAAAGGGTCGAGTTGGGCACTGAGAGAGATAGGTTAGAAATCTCTATACAAATGCATCTCTCCCCTTAGCCAGAAGGAAAATCATCATAGAGAAAACAACCAGAGCTCTGCACAGTCTGAGATCTCCCAGAACAAACAAGGAGTGGGATCTTAGTGAGCTGGGAGTGAGCAGAGCATTGAAAAGAGCAGATGGAAAGAATATTCCATTGGAGGACTGACTCCCCCAGAGACTGCAGAGGCCTGGAGATTATGCCAGCTGGGGTGTACCTTGAAGCCTCCTGGAAAAATTTCCCTTTATTGAATGAAGTGTGCATCTTATATCCAGGAGCTTCTGGAATCAGATCAGTTTATTTCTACTCTCAGATCCACTGTGGGACTTAGGGACATATCTCTATCCCAATCCTCTCTTACTTTGCTGAAAGAACAATAATTCAGTGATTTCAAAGGTGTACCAGGCAAACATAAGAGATTTTGCACAGCAGTTTTGTTCCAGAACATTCCCAGAAGCTTCTCTGAGGTAGGCAGACAGTCCTTTTTTTCCTTCAGCTCTTCTGGTATATTGTGTGCTGATCACTCATGTAAGAGAAACTGGACAGACTACACTGGAACATGCTGCCCACACCTGATGTCCTGAGAGCACTTGTTTTCCTTCGCCTGAAAAACAATTCTAAAAAATTAACCCTTTCATGGGGTAAGAACCCTCTCCAGCTGCTGGACATTGAATAAAGAGAGACTATGAGGAGGTCTCAGATGGCTGCTATTGAAAGCATTCACCTAGATCATACACCAGAGGTTTTAAAGAAATTATATCACGATAGGCTAAAAGGCACAGAGAAGGTAAAAATGAAGCATTCTTTCAACCTTCAATCTTCTATGGGCAGGAAGCAGGTGGAGGTGGGAACATGGACCATTTCTTGTGGAGAAAAAAGGGTGATTCAGAAGAGGGCAAAAACCAGAGCCCAGGAGGCGGAGCAAAGATCCACAGAGAATCATTCCCAAGGAGCAGGACTGACAACATGTGAAAGGCCAGACTTCAAAATTCTTATGGACTGGTTACTGTTATGTGCCTTGCATTCTCTCCTTTTGAATGGAAGTACTTGTTGCAGTTATTCTATTTCTTTCCTTCTATTTTATGTTATGTGTGTGGAGAGCAGATAGCTTGTCTCTTTAGTGCATAAGTCCCAAGGAACCTCAATTGAGAAGCCTCATTCACATCAGAACCCGATTTAGATCATGGGATTCTGGACTTCAACTTGGTGCTGTAATGGAATGGGATTGAGAAGCCTCGAAGAGCAGCGAATGTATTTTACATGTGGTAGAGAAATGGAGTACTCAGATCCAGAGAAAAGAGTGTAGTAGCCAGCCTCCCACATGGTCCTCCAATGATCCATCCCTCTTCGTATTCACACGCCTGTGTTTTCTTCTCCAGCACTGAATTGCGGCTGGCCCTGCATGACCCATAGACTAATGTGGAAATAATTCTGCACTGTTGCAATGCTAGGTTATAAATGGCCTTGAATTTGCCACCTTGGTCTCTTAGAACAATTGCAGCGTTGAGCTGCAAAGGAAGAATCCTGATCACTCAGAGGCTACCATACTGGAAAGAACATGAGAAAGACACCATGGAGAGTCTCTGAGGAGTAAAGACACCCACCTGAAGTGCGAAGAAGGCCAGACCTCCTTCAAACTGTTTCAGCTCCAAATTTTCCAGGTTATTCAGCTAAGTAAGGCCTCAAACATTGTGGAGGTGAAATGAGGCAATCTTGTCTGCGTTGCAGATTTGCGAGCAAGCTGAAAAAAAGATTTGTTTTAAGTTAATAAGTTTTGGGTTAGTTTTTTACTCATTAATAGATAACTGCAACACTTTTATAAACATACATGTGTACATGTGTGTATTCATAGGTCTTTCTTATTTCTCTTTAGATTTCTTGATCTTGTTCTCTAGTTCTAGGATCTTTTTATATATAAGAGTAAAGAATAATAATCCCTTGGTATATAGTAAAAATGTTTTCAATTTTGTCCTTTGTCTTTTTACTTTTCTTTTGATGCTATGTTCTGCAATTTTAACAATAAGCTATTTATTATAGAATAATTTCAGTTGTACAGAAAAGTTGCAAAGATAGTAAAGAGAGCTCTGTGTACCCTTTACCCAGTTTCCCCTAATGTTAATATATTATATAATTATGGTACATTTGTCAAAACTAAGAAGTGAACATTGGTACAATAAGAATAACATATACTCCAGACTTTATTCTGATTTCACCAGACTTTCCACTAACTTTCTTTTCCGTTTCAAGATCCAATCCAGAGTAGCAAACTGTATATGGTCATTATATCTCCTTAGTTTTCTCTGGTCTGTGACAGTTTCTTGTGTCTTTTCTCGTTTTTCATGACCTTGACAGTTTGGGGGTTAGATTATTTAGTAGAATCCTTCACTTTGAGTTTATCTCATGTTTTTCCCATGATTAGGCTTGGGTTATGGAGTTTGGAAGGAATAGCACATGGGAAAGTGCCCTTCTCACCTCTTCATATTAGTGGGAATGTGCTACTGACATGACTTATCACTGGTAAAGCTGACCTTGATCACTCAGTCAAGGTGGTGTTTACCATGTTTCTCCACTGTAAAGTTAGTATGCTCCCTCTGCTGATATTCTGTTCTTTGGAAATGAGTCTCTAAATCCAGGTCACTCCCAAGGTGAAGGGGGATGGGATTAATGTTCACCTCCTGAACAGGGGTGTATCTGCACATGTCACTTGGAACTCACCTGTAAGGAAGACGTGGGCCTTCTCCGCAGTCATTAATTTATTTGTGATATCATTTATATATCAGTATAAACACATATTATCCTTATTTTATACTTTGGATTATACTCTAATACCACATCACATATTTACATATTTATTTTTATCAAAGTGTTAAACCTCTGGCCATTGTTTCCTGTCACCCTGGAACAGCCCCCATTCTTTGCTTTCTGTTCACTTCCTTACTTTCTACCACTCTGTGCCGCCACAGCTTTATATTTTTCCCGCCCCAGCCCTAGACTCAGACAGTTTCCCCATGGAAACATGTTTCTGGTTGTTGCTGTGGTTGGAAAAGGTATTTAGAAACCATGATCTGGTCATTAGATGTGCTCATTACTACCGGGATGTCATGGCTTCTGTGCCCTCACAATGAACAGATGTAAGATATATAGTGAAAAGTATACAACCTAAATATGCACAAATATCTGTTCTGGCCTTTCCCTAGCTTATTTGCAAGGGTAATTCCTTTTTCTGACAGTGTTGTTTAACCGTAGTATATATGGAAAGTATTTTTATAATTGTGAACCTATATCCCATGAGAAACAAATTTAGCATCTTCAGTACAGCATTTATTTATAGTTCTTTTGGTCTTTAGTTTTATACTTCCCAGTCAAAACACCGCTTACCAAAGTTACTTAGGTTATATACTTTCTTTCTCCCCTTCAGTGAGGTTTGCTCATGCATTTGCGATAAAGTTAGGTTCATTTGTCACTGTCTGCATTACATTTTGGAATCCCCTGACAACCTATTTTATTTTTATTTTTAGAATTTGTATACATTAAAAAGTCACTCTTCGGGCCGGCCCGGTGGTGCACTGGATAGTGCGCCGCTTGGGAAGCGCAGCGGCGCTCCCGTCCGAGGGTTCGGATCCCACATACAGACCAGCTCCCGCTCACTGGCTGAGCGAGGCGCGGGAGCAACACCGAGGGTTGCGATCCCGTTGCCGGTCCCCGGTCCGGTACGGGGGCAACATTGAGGGTTGTGATCCGTTGCCGGACACGGAAAAAAGACAAAAAAAATAAAAAAAATAAAAAAAATAAAAAGTCACTCTTCGTGATGTAAAGTTTCATATGATTTGAAAAATGCATAAATTCATGTATCCACTGCTATACAGAACAGTTTCATTCCCTTCAAGTTTCCTCCCTGTGCTGCCTTTGTACTAAATTATTCCCCCTACCCCAACCCCTAGCAACTAAAGACCAACTTTTCATCCTTATCATATTGCCTTTTCCAGAACGTCATATGAATGGAATCATGCAATATATAGTTACTTTGTTTTGGCTTATTTCACTTAGAAAAGTGCAATTAAGTTACATCCATGTGTTGAATAAATTAATAGCTAATTCCTTTTCATCAGTGAAGAAGATTCCATCACATAAATGTGCCATTTGTTTATCCCTTCACCTACTTAAAGACATTTTGGGTGCTTCTGGTTTAGGGCAGTCATAAATAAAGCTCTGATAAACATTTGGTGAGACTGTTTTTGAACTTCGGTCCACCAGAACTGTGAGGGGAAAGAAAGTGTTGATTTAAGCTACCACGTTTGTAGTCATTTATTACAGCAGCAGGAAACTAATATGTCCATCTTAGGTTTAATCCCTCCCTGTGTCTCCTGATGGCCCCAGCAGAGAAAGGCCTATGTGTTCTTTTGCCTTAGACCTTTCCATTTCTTGGTTCCTCTGCCTAATACTTTCTTGCAGACTTTCTTTCCTTTACCTGACTAATGCTGACTCATTCTGCACATCTCGCCTTAAATGTCACTTCCCCTGGAAGCCTTCTTTGATCTTTCATCCTTTCTGCATTTGCTCTGCTCTGTGTTCCCACAGCACCCTGTAAATTTGCTTTCCTAACATTCATCACACTGTATTCTAATTGCCTATCACTTCCTTTGTGTTATTAGCTACTTTTCCCAGGCCCACTGCATCCTACTAACTCGTTGCTCCACAGGACTGGCTTTTCTTGTAGGAAAACATTCTGGAGGAAGAAATCATGTAGGATGTGGCCTCCCATGGGTCAAGAGCGGGACTGCTTTTAGGGGGCTGTCAGCTCTCCTAGAAGTATTTTTTTCTCCTCCAAAGCTCCTGGGAAGTGGTATAGGGCTCAACCCAAAACTGGTTTTTTGGCCTTGGTCTCATCTTTCTCTCTCTCATACTTCAGCGGCCTTATATCTCTCCCTCTCCTCCCTCCCTCTCTCTCTCTGTCTTTTTTTCTCTCTCTCTTTCTCTTATTCACTCCATTATAACCCCATTCCTTTCTCTCCAGTGACTAACTGGAGAATTTGAAAGCCAGCACTAAAGTACTACAAATTGTGTGATGCTATTTGGACATAGAATATGGCTATCTGCTGTGTTTTCTATTTCTGCAACAATATTTCCCAGCAATAATGGCAGCAAATAGGTGATGTTTCACCCCGTCTCACTCTCCTTCTTTAAGCTGGTCCCTGTATCTCTCTTGCAGAGTCAGGGCCTTGTCAAGGGGCTTCCCATTTTGTTAAGTGGTTTCCCCAAATATTAGACATTCATGATCATGGGGCCTACATATAAACTTTTTTCTTCATTTTATAAATTGGTCTGGTGGTGTCTTCAAACCTAGTGCTCGGTTTAACTTTTTAGTAATAAAAATAAAAAGTGTAGGCACAGAGTTTCTCATCAGAGAGAGTCAGAAGAGTGAATCGGATGAATGTGTAAAAGTGGCATAAGTTGAGGGACGAGGCACCTGACCTGGGACAACCAAACCTTTTCCCTCATGTCACTGATTTATGTAATTCTTTACCTGTGCTTCTCCTCTTTTTTTCATTCAGTTTTTAAATCTTCATTAGTCTCCCTGTCTCTTCTTCCCTCTCTTTTAATTCTATTTTTTCAATAACTTTTTTAAGTACCCTCAAAAATGCAGTGTTTAGATGAGTGTCTAAGAATCAGTAATTGATCAAAGAGAATTTGTAATTACTATTTTGAAAATCAGAATAGGAAGAGGTTGATAACAGTTGTTGGGAGGGAGAAGCCTGATGATAAGTGAATAAGTCGTGCCCATCTATGAGTTTGCCAGATGCTGTGCTGGACTCTATGAATACAGCAAGGAATGAAACACAGCTTCCCTCAAGGAGATCACCATCTAAGTGAGAAGACCTACGCTAAAGAAGCAGCTTCAATTCCTGGGAAAAGTGCTGTGGGAGATCTATGTATGAGGAAATAAGAAATGATGCCCCTGTCCAAGTCAAAGTAGCCTCAGGAACTCTGCATGTTACTGTAATTCATTTAATTATTCATAGAAACAGCTATGTAACATCCAATTTGTTCCAGAGTAATTCATTTAATTATTCATAGTGTCCAAGTCAAAGTAGCCTCAGGAACTCTGCATGTTACTGTAATTCATTTAATTATTCATAGAAACAGCTATGTAACATCCAATTTGTTCCAGACACTGTGGTGATTACACAGGAGAATGAGCCTAGATTATCTAGTAGAGTAATTACCATCCAGACGAATCATCACCTTCAGTGAGGTTCTGTGCTCAAGCAGAGCAATGAAGAACGTGATCTAGGAACCCAGACGAGGCCGTTGCTCTGCTTACTTGGATCAGTTGGGGAAGCGTTCATAGAAGACGGATATTTAACGGAATCTTGAAGAATAAATAAAAACCACCAGTCAGGGAGAGAGGGAAGGATATTTTGAACATGGTTTAGAGCCTGTGCTAGGGCACTGACACACCGGAAGAGGCCAGTCCAGAGAAGTCAACCAGATCGTACAGGAGGAGTGTAGAGCGAGGAAGGAGAGTAGAGGGACAGGAAGAAGACGAGTTGATTAGGCCAGGTCCTGCCGGGCTTGGTGGCAGACTTCCTCTTTCCTCTTCTTCTTCCTTCCTCTCCTTCTCTATCTCCTCCAAATTTAGGCTCCCATTTTATGTACACTCTGGGATTGTCCTAGCTGTGTGACATTGTTAGGGGGTTATTCAACAGAAAACTGTGTGACCAGAAATGGAGAATATCAAAGGTCATTTAAAAATGAAGAATCTCTCTGTTAGTACTTACTCAAGGCAGGACAATAACTCAGGAAAGCTGCTTCTCCCTTTGGAAAACCATGTGAGAGGGCTCAATGGGCAGCCCCATGGGACTCAGGAGCCATTCCCCTTCTGCCTTCCCAGCAAAGTCAAATAGATATTGGGGGCCCACATCATTCCAGGTGAGCAAAGTCCAATTCAATCTTCAGGGAAGAAACAGAGGCCATGGCTCAGTTCCTATATCGTATTCTCTATTTCTGGCCAGTTTATTTTGAGATGTATATGTGATCCAAGTTGAACTAATCAGACTTACAATTTTAGATAATTTACAGATCTTCTGAAGTTATGGATCCAAGTGTAAGAATCCCTGAATAAAGGTTAATCTCTGGGATTTGGAAGATAGTTCAAGGACTTGGAAAGTGTCTTCCTCTGGATTCTGTAGGATGCAGGTGTGTGGCCTAGAACTGCTGAGGACATATTCCTATTATGAAGGGAGACAAAGTGAGAGATAAATGTACCCCCCAAAATAAAAGGAACACTGAGAGAATCCAGAAAAATGGATTCAGAGCTCCTAGAATAAGCTAACCCTTTGCGCTTGTACTGTTATCAGCCAATAAATCTATTGACATTTAAACTGGCATGGTTTTAAGGAGTGATATCTGCCAAAAAGCAGGCTAGGAAAGTCCAAGTTCTTGCTCCCCTACAGAAACATTTAAAAAAAAAAGCATAAGCATAAGCTATCTATCTCAGAACCAATTTTGCTGGAGTTCTGGAAATAGTCAAGGCTTTTCAGAAACCAAGCACATGACCAATTAAGAAAAAATACTTTCAGAATGGTAAAGTTTTGTCCCTTGCCCCAGCCCTTCCCTGGCGTGGTGGCAGTCTGTTCCCATTTCCCTTCCTTGAACCAGAGGGAGCAGAGCAGACCTTATATTTAAATTATTGTGTACATTTCTTCTAACCTGTCTCGGGGATATGTGAGAGACTGATAGAAGGTATTCATCTCTGGTTCACCTAACTGAAAACTCAAACAGGAAAAATAGTGGGCAGTGCTTGTGAAAGCTGGAAGGGAGACTAAAGACCCACATGCCTGTGGGGCAAGAGATTACACATTAAGACCTGCAACAGACTGTCTAAGGCCTAGAGGAGAAGCTGGTGTCTGATTCTCAGGAAAATTGAAAAATTCAGAAACAGCCAAGTATACAGGGGGACTTCAAAAGCCACAAACATACCCAGGGAAAAAAATTTGCTCAAAAAGACTGAGAGGAACTTAAGCTTTCAATTTGGGCTGATTCTCATACTGAGAGCAAGTCTAGCTACATGTTGAAGACATGCCCAAATCTGTTGATCTGTTGAGCCAATCTGCAAAGATTGAGAGAGGTGGTTGTGTGTGTGCTTATGCATGTTTAGATTTTGGGGAGTTTCATCTGTTTGTTATTTTAATTGCTGGCATTCAAGGAAATATTTGTCAAATGTTAGCTGAACATGAGTCATAGGAACAGAGTCTTTAGTGACCACACATGGCAAGGAATAGCCTGCACAAAATAGTTTTTAAAAGTTTCACAATAAATGGACTACAACAGATAAATATATATATTTATCTCAAATCTTGGGGAAGTGGGAGAACCTGATTTCTAAAGTTACCATATTACAATAGAAAATTGCCCAATTTTAAACAAGAAATCACCAAATATACAAAGAAACAGGATAATATGGCCAATTCAAGGAACAAGATAAATTGACAGAAACCATCCCTGAGGAAGCCTAGACATTGGACTTACTAGACAAAGACTTAAAAATCATTGTTTTAAATATTCTCAAAGAACTAAAGGAAAACATGGATAAAAAACCAAAGAAAATCAGGAATATGAAGCACATATGAACAAAAAGAGAATAGAAATTTAGAACAGAGACAGAAATTCTAATTAAGAACTAAAAAAATTCTGGAGCTAAAAAATACAATCTTATAAATAAAAAATTCACTAGAGACATTCAACAACAGGCTCAAAAGGCAGAAGAAAAAATCAGTGACTTGAAGGGAACAATTATTATTATAGTCTTGATAACTTGAAATTGTCAAGTCTGAGAAAAAAAAGTGTGAAGAAAGGTGAAAACCTAAAGAACTTGTGGGACTACAACAACTGGACCAATATATGCATAATGGTACTTTCAAAAGTTCATGGAAAGATTTGTATTACTTTTTTTTTTCCTTTTTGTCTTTTTTACTGACCGGTAAAGGGATCGCAACCCTCGGTGTTGCGCCCGCACCGCGCTCAGCCAGTGAGCGGAAACCGGTCTCCACGTGGGATCCAAACCCTCGGCGAGAGCGCCGCCGCACTCCCAGGCGGCGCACTCTCCAGTGCGCCACTGAGCCGGCCCCTGTATTATCTTTTAATTCCATTTTTCCACAAATGTTTTGAAGTACCCTTGTATAATAGGTATCTGAGAAGGTGGAGAGGGAAAAAAAACAGCAGAAAGACTCTTTGAGGAAATAATGACACTTCTCAAATTTAATGAAATGTGTGAATTTAGAAATCCAAGAAGTTTAACAAACTCCAAGTAGGATAAACTCAAAAACACTCACACCAAGACACACTACAATCAAACTGTCAAAATTGAAACACAAAGAATCTTGAATGTAGCAAAAAAGAATTCACAAGGGATCCTTAATACTATTATCAGCTGATTTCTCATCAAAAATCTTGGAGGCCAGATGGCATTGGGATGATATATCTGAAGTACTGAAAGGAATAAGAAAACAAAAAACCTTTCAACCAAGCGTTCTGCATTTGGCTAAGCTGTCCTTAAAAAATGACAGTGGTGGAGCCGGCCTAGTGGTGCACTGCTACAGTACGCCACTTGGGAGCGCGGTGGCGCTCCTGCCGAGGGTTCGGATCCCACATACAGACCGGTTCCCACTCACTGGCTGAGCGAGGTGCAGGTGCAGCACCGAGGGTTGCGATCCCGTTGCCAGTCCCGGTCTGGTACGGGCGCGACACTGAGGGTTGCGATCCATTGCCGGACACGAAAAAAGACAAAAAGGAAAAAAAAAATGACAGTGGTATTAATTCATTTCTAGATACATAAAAGCTGAGGGAGTTTATTGCCATTAGACCTGCCGTATAAGAAATGCTAAAGTGTATCCTACAGGTTGAAATGGATGGATGCTAGAGAGTAGCTTAAAGCTATATGAGGAAATAAAGATCTCCAATAAAATTTAAAACATGGACAAATATAAAAACTGATACTATTGTAGTTTTGGTTTGTAACTTTACTTTTTATTTTCTAGATGATTTGAAACACAAATAATTATAAATCTGTGTTATTGGACATACAGCGGATAAAGATGTAATATGTAACATCAAGAACCTGAAGAGGGTAAAGCTGTATACGAGTAGAGTTTTTGTATGTTATTGAAGTTGAGTTCATATTAATTCAAATTAGATTTTATAACTTCAGAGAGTTAGATACAAGTCTCACAGTAACCAAAGAAAATTTCTATAGAACATACACAGAAGAAATGAAAAGGGACTCAAAGTGTTTACTACATAAACTCAGCAAAACAAAAATGCAGGCAGTAATGGAGGAAATGAAAGAAAAAAGTTATACAGCACACAGAAAACAAATAGAAAATGGCAGACGTAGGTTCTTTCTTATCAGTAATTATTTTAGATGTCAATGGACTAAACTTTCCAATAAAAAAGCAGAGATTGGCAAACTGGATCTAAAAAACCCAACATTATTCACCTCTGTGCTATGTACAAAGGACACACTTTAGATCTAGATACAAATATGTTGAAAGTGAAAGTATGGAAAAAGATATACTGTACAAGTAATAATTGAAAGAGAGCCGAGTTGGCTACATTAGACAAAATAAAGTTTAAGTAAAAAATTGTTACAAAAGAAAGAACAATATACATTGATAAAGGGGTCAATTTTTCAAGAAGACACAACAATTATAAATATATTTATACCAAACAACTGAGTCCTAGAACATATGATGCAAACACTGACAAAATGAAAGGAAGAAATAGTCTACAATAATACTTGAAGATTACAATAATGTTAAAACAACTAGAAGGAAAAATAAGAAAACAGAAGACTTGAACAACACTGTAAACCAATTAGACCTTACAAACATATATTTAACACCCTCCCCCACCCAACAACAGTGGAAGAAACATTCTTCTCAAGTGACAAGGAGCATTCTCTAGAAATGATCATATGTTAGGCCACAAAACACATCTTGATAAATTTAGAAAGACTGAAATTACACAAGGTATCTTTTCCATCACAATGGAATTAAACTAGAAATCAATAATCAGAAGGAAAACTAAAAAATTCACAAATGTGTTCACCTAAACTTAAGAACAGAAACCGTAAATCTCTTAGAAACATATATAGGGGAATAAGAAAAAGAAAAAAATAAAAAGTAAAACTAACTAAAAGCAACATTGTACCCTTTAGAGTGAATACTAATTTACAAAATAAAAAAGAAAAGAAAAAACAGAAAATAACAAGTGTTGATGAGGGTGTGGAGCAATTGGGCCTTCATGGGAATGTAAATGGTGCAGCCATTGTAGAAAACAGCTTAGCAATTCATTAAAAAGTTAAACAGAGAATTACCATATGATTAATCAATTTTATTCCTCAGTATATAACTAAAAGAATTAGAAATGGGAGCTCAAACAGATACTTGTCTATCAGTGTTCATAGAAGCATTATTTACGTTAGCCAAAGGATGGAAACAACACAAACGTATCCACAATAAATCATGAATGGATAAATAAAATGTGGTATGCAATAAAATGTTATTCAGCCATACAAAGGAATAAAATTCTGACATATGCTACAACATAGAAAATCTTGAAAACATTATACTAAACGAAATAAGCAAGACACGAAAGTACAAATATTGTGTGATTCCAGTTTATGAGGCACCTAGAACAGGAAAATTCATGGAGTCAAAAAAGTAGAATAGAGATTACCAGTGGCTGAGGAGAAGGGTAAATGGAAAATAATTCTTTAATGGGTCAGTTTCCATTTGGGATGATGAAAAAGTGGTGATGGTTGCACAACACTGTGAATGCACTTAAAGCCACTGAATTAAAACTGGCTGAAATAGTTATTATGTTATTTATATCTTATAACATTAAAAAAAAAACCTGACATGACCTTGGTTTTTTGTTAGTGCAACATAGAATCCTCTTTGATGCAGGAGGTAAATTATAATATTATTAAGATATAATGATAATTATTTCCTATAGGGAACTTAATATGTGCCAATCACTATCCAAGTGCTTTTTATATACCTTGTCATTTAATCTTTACAATAGTCATGTGAGGAGGTTTCTATCAACCCTAGGTTACAGAGGAGGAAATGAAACCTCAAAAAACTTACATAAAACTCCCACAGGCATAGGTTCCTAAGTGGCGAGCTGCAACTAGAGCCCAGGTCCATCTCGAAGCGTGTGCCCTACTTTCCTGCTTCTGGTTCCCTTGTGGCTGACTCATCTCATGCTATCTGCTGGAACCCAGTGCAGAGCCTGGGTAAGAAACTCAGTCAAGGAGGAAATGTGCTCTCACATTTAGTAGAGAGCACTGGCTTCTATCTTACCTCTTCCCTGGGCTTAGCTCACCCCAGTGATATGAGAACTGTGCGACACTGGGTAAGCGATCGAATCTCTTAGCCTCAGATTCCTCATCTATACATAGGACTATCATAAAAACTAAAGGAAATACATTATATAAAGTGCCTAGCAAGTAGAAAGAGTAGTAAGAAATTCCATGTATCAAGTCACTGCTGAGTCCACTGTGCCGGGTGGCACATTATATACACCATCTCTTTTAATGGTGATAATGACCATAGAAACAGGTCTATTTGTCTCTATTTTACATAAGAAGAAACTTGAAATCAGAGTGATCCTTCCCAGAATCTTGCAGCCAGTAAGTTTTAGAACCCTGATGCCTACGTGGGTCTGTTTAGTTCTAAAACTTGTCCTCTGTACACCTTGTCTCTTCTACCTCAAGCCACACAGTCGACAGAACACAGGGGTGATTTAGATACGTGAGAGTTTGAAGGCAGAGTTGTGGGCAGAGTGGGTGAAGAGAACTCTGGATCAGAGTTAAGAGATCAGGGCCACTGGATAGAAAGACTTGAAGGTGCTGGGGAGCAGGACTGCCCACGGTCATGGTGGTGAGGGTGGGGTCCTCTGGGAACCCCCACAGTGCACGCATTTTTTGGCGATCATGGGATGTCGAGTAGAAAGAGTGCACATCTGCCTCCCAGCTCCACCACTTTCCTGCTCTGCATACCCTGCAAAGTCAGTTAACCTCCCTGTCCCCAAATTTCTTCCTCTGTAAACATGGAGGTGACAATCTCTTCATTGCATTGGGGGGCTTATGAGATGGTATCTAAAGTGGTCAACCCAGTATTTGGCATACATTGATGAGAAACAGCAAACACAGTGAGTGTAACATGCTCCTAATAGCTACAAACTGACCTAATCCCCACATCAACAGTGTTAAGTAGGAAGTGGCTGTGATACAAAAAAGCTCAGTAAGTTGCCCTAGGTCATTAGGGCTAGTGAAAGAGTGGTGGAATTCAAACTCAGGCAGTCTCCTTCAGAGTTTGTGTTCTTTAATACATAAATCCTACAATGGCCAGAAATGTTTCCATCCCCTTGCCTTCAACACACCTCCCCATACCAACCAGCCCCAAGAAAGCAGAGGATTCTTTTGCAGAAAGCAAGGACTTCTGTGTCAGGACACCCTGTGTAGAGTTAGGGCTAGGTCTCACAGACCCCTCAAGCCTGTTCACAAGCCCTTCACATGCAGTTCTATGAGTTGGTAACAGGAAGTTCCTTGGAGCCATGGGTGAAGAAATAATAAGTTTTATTTCTAGATGCGAGCTCTGGCTACCAGCAGTTCAGAGCCACTGCCTCACTGAAAAATATACAATAGCAACAAGCTAAAAATACACAGGCATGCATGCACACTAACTCCACCCCCACACAACTTGTTTACAAAGAATGTGCTGCACTAACCCCAACCGAACCAGAGGGGTGGGGGCCTGACTAAACTACTCTATTTTCCTCACACCCTGTGTCTGAGACCTCCCCCCACCCCAGACAGAGAGTGTCAAGGGCCTGATCAAGGACTTAGGATCCTAGACAATTGAGGGATGAAATAACTTGGGAGCTTTGCCAGACCATGCTCTGCTGAATGTGGTTATGTTATTCATTAGAATTGTTATTGTAACTCATTCGGGGTGTTACAGATGTCCCTGCACAGCCTGATCTCCTTTTCCACCCCCACCAGGGGTTGGTGTTTGGCCCCCAGACAGAACAGCAGAACCAGATGCTAGGCCTGGTGGCTGTAATGCAGGCCCAGAGAGCATTTCAAAGTTCCCCCACCATCCTCCTTTATCCACAGCTCATTTCTCTTGGGCCTCTTGGCTCTCGGAAGACAGCGGGGGTGGGGACTGGAAGTGAAGGCATCTCCAGATCTTGACGTTTCTTCAGGAAGGAATAGACACATCACATCAACTCAGAATCTCGGGCAACATTCTACGTTGGGATGGAATTGAATGCAACTTTGTCTTTTACCTTATGAGCTGTTGCAGTAGCTTTTATTACAACAGGACAATACATTTTTCTCCCATTTGGTGATGCGTACGTATTCCACACATCTTTTTGGGCAACCCAGGATGGAATACTGGTACAGGTATTCTGAAGAGGGTAGGAAAATAATAGAGGCCCCAGGTTAGACCTGGGAAGTGACAGGGAATCTGGCTGAGTAAGTAGTTCCTCCTTTCCCTCCCATCCCTCAGGTAAAGCCTGAGACTTCAAGACTATTCACAAAGAGAGCAGATTCCTCTCAGGACAACTCACCCCTGCCCCCAACCCACACATACATTTACAGCAAAGGAGCTGTAAAAAGCACACTCTGTTACAGATTAATTCACTGTATAGAGAAGATGGATGGGAATTTGGAGGCCATCTATTAAAACCCAATCATTGTATGGCTGAGAAATTTGAATTCAGAGAAGGAAAATGACATGTTGAAGACCATGAACTGAGTTAATGCCAGACTTAGTGGGACTAGAGAATTCTGACTCCAGATCTAGTGCTCCTTCTTTTCCAGGCCAAGTCATAAAAGCCAATCTCCTATCCCTCTCCTTTCTCTGGCCCCCAGCTTACCTCCGGTATAATATTGAGTATATACTTCTTTGGTCTGGCATGCAAAGTCAGGATATTTGGATTGACAGAAACCTGAATTCTTTCTGCATGTATTGCCATCAAATTCATCGCAGGAAGTACAAGTTATAGATCTTCTTATAGGACCTGGATATTATGTCAAAACCATAGGGTGAGACCAGAAGATGTGAAATAGGAGGAAGGGAAGAGGACCTCTGATGCAGGTGACTGACTTGAGGTGGAGACACTGGACTTTGCAAGTTTTCCTAGCCAGACTTTGGGGGACCTCTGGGAACCCTGCCTTCTAAGTGCATCTTTCTCTACAGAGCCCAGGTCTATCAGGGAGTCTAGGTTGAGGAGTCATGGGTCTACCAGGAAACCCTTCCCCTCCCTCCTTTCTGGCTCAGCCTGCAGCTGTGGTTTCTTTTTTTTTTTTTTTTCCTTTTTGTCTTTTTTCGTGGCCGGCAACGGATCGCAACCCTCAGTGTCGCGCCCGTACCGGACCGGGACCGGCAACGGGATCGCAACCCTCGGCGTTGCCCCCGCACCTCGCTCAGCCAGTGAGTGGCCGGTCTGTATGTGGGATCCGAACCCTCGGCGGGAGCGCCACCGCACTTCCCAAGCGGCACACTATCGCAGTGCGCCACCGGGCCGGCCCCGCAGCTGTGGTTTCTAATGGGGACACTGAGATGGGCACTGGACAAAGTTGGTTGAGAGAGAAGACCCTTTTCCAGTGGGGAAAAACAAGAAGGAGGATCTCTCTTCTGAGTTACTCACTAAGACCTGAGACTTAGTGAAGAGAAACAGCACTATTGCTCTCTCCTTTGTCCATCTCTTGACCCTCAACAATTCTCTATCACTCTTTTCCCCCAAGCCATGCTCCTTACACCTTTCCTGGAGTTAGAGTGTGAAGAAACTACGGGACAGCAGCAACAGCAGAGTCCCCAGGAAGCGCTCCCAGGTGGAACAGGGAATGTGCAACAGCCAGAGGCTCAGGGACCTGGTCCCAACAAGCACCATCCCTGTATCTCCTGCTCCTCCTGATCGGGACTTTCAGGACGCTACTCCCTGACCCCATCACCCTGCTCCCTTTGCCTCCCTGCTGTGAGACTCACCCTCTGTGGCAGACAAGCACAAAACTAGGAGGGCCCCTGGGAGGAGGAGGAACAGGAGCCAGTCCATACACCCTGGGGAAAGCAGTAGAGGGAAAGAATGATGAGGCGGGCAGTCCAGTTCCAGGAAGGGCTCGGTAATGGTGCACCAGAAAGGATGTGGGATGGAGATGAAGCTGAGGTTTCCTCCCTAGTCTTCTGCTCTGTGATTTATGTCCTGGGCTATAAAAGCAGCTGTTCATTTACTTGTATCAGGATGTCCTGACTCTAGGAGAGTGGGTGTTCCGCTTCCTTTCCCTATTCCACAGCCAATCTGCAAACTCAGTCAAGGAATTTTTATAGGGAAGAGGCAAGCCCAGTATCAAGGGAAGACAAGACAGCTTTACCTCACAGGCATTTAAGTGCATGGCACACTTATGTGTTCTGTCGGATTTCCTTTTCTTTCTGTTTTTTATTGAAACATAATTGGTTATACATATTTGGGAGGTATAGAGTTGACTATCAATACTTGTATATAACATGTGATGGTCAAATCAGGATAACTAGCTTATTCATCATTTCAATACATAATCATTCCTTGTGTCCATTAACCAATTTTGTGTTGACCCCCCTCCCACTACCCACCCCCTTTTCCACTTCTCATAACCCCAGTTCTGTTCTCTCCTTCTGGAAGTTCTACATATTATTGTCATTGTTGTTTTCTTTTTTCTTTCTCTCTTTCTCTTTCTTTCATTATCCATTTAATTTTTAGCTCCCACTTATGAATGAGACATGCAGTATTTATCTTTCTGTGTCCAGCTTATTTCGCTCAACATAATTTTCTCCTAGCTCATCCATGTAGCCACAAATAGCAGAATTGCATCCTTTTTTATGGCAGAGTAGTATTCCATTGTGCATGTATACCACATTTTCCTTATCTAGTCATCCACTGATGGATGTTTAGGTTGGTTCCACATCTTGGCTATTGTAAATCGAACTGTGATAAACATAGGAATACAGGCATCCCTTCGACATGATGATTTCCATTTCTTTGGGTATGTACTCAGTAGTGGGATTGCTGAATCATATGGTAGTTCTATCTGTAGTTATCTGAGAAACCTCCATACTGTTTTCCATAATGGCTGCACTAATTTACAGTCCCACCAAGAGTGTAAGGGGGGTCCTCTTTCTCCACATCTGCACAAGCATTTGTTACTCTCTGTCTTTTTGATAATAGCCATTCTAGCTGGGATGAGATGGTATCTCAATTTGTTTTTCATTTGCATTTCCCTGGTGATTGGTGATATTGAGCATTTTTAAAATATATTTGTTGGCCATGTGTATGTCTTCTTTTGAGAAATATCCATTCAGCTTCATTGCCCATTTTTTAATTGAATTATTTTATTTGTTTGTTTATTTTACTGTTAAGTTGTTTGGGGTCCTAGTATATTCTGGATATTAATCCCTTGTCAGATGTATAGTTTGCAAATATTTTCTCCCACTCTGTAGGTTGTCTTTGCACTCTGTTGTTTCCTTTGCTGTGCAGAAACTTTTTCATTTTGTATATTCCCATTTGTTTGTTTTTTCTTTTTTTGCCTGTAATTTCGAGGTCTTATTCATAAAGTCTTTGCCCAGTGCTACATCCTGAAGTTTTTCCCCTGTGTTTCCTTCTAGGAGTTTTATAGTTTCAGGTCTTATATTTACATCTTTAATCCATTTTTAGTTGATTTGGTATATGGTGAGAAGTGAGGGCCTTGCTTCATTTTTCTACACAAGGATATTCAGTTTTCCCAGCATCTTTTATTGAAGAAGCTGTCCTTTCCCCAATGTATGTTCTTGGTTCCTTTGTCAAAGATCAGTTGGCTGTAAGCATGTGGATTGATTTCTGGGTTCTCTATTCTCACATTGGTCCATATGTCTGTTTTTATGTCAGGACCATGCTGTTTTGGTTACTATACCTTTGTAGTATAACTTAAAGTTAGGTGGTGTAATGCCTCTAGCTTTACTTTTTTTGCTCGGGATTGCTTAGGATATTCAGGATGTTTTGTTGTTCTATATGGATGTTAAAATTATTTTTTGTTTGTTTGGTTTTTAAATTTCTGTGAAAAAAATTTTAAAATTTCTGTCATTGACATTTTTGTCAATGTCATTTGATGGGGATTGCATGGAACCTGTAGATTGCCTTGGGTAGTATGGACATTTGCACAATGTTAATTCTTCCATCCATGAACATGGAATGCCTTTCCATCTTTTTCTGTCTTTAATTTCTTTCAGCAGTGTTTTGTACTTGTCATTGTAGGGAACTTTCATGTCCTTTGTTAAATTTATTCCTAGGTATTTTATTCTTTGGGTAGCTTGTCAATAGGCTTGCTTTCTCAATTTGTTTTTCTGCTAATTTGTTGGTGGTGTATAAAAATGCTACTAGTTTTTGTGTATTGATTTTGGATTTTCTGATTCAGCCATGTCATCTAGCATTGGGCTGATGAAGGAGGAGACCATTCAGGTGAAGGTGAGGACTAGCTCACTTCAGAGTCTCAGTATGTCTGATAAGAATGGAACTGGAAACTACACATTCAGTCCACAGCTGGGACAAATCGGAGGCATGAAAAATAAAGAGCTGGCACTCAATGTGCAACAGTTGAGGATTTCCTATGTAAAAGATTATTCTGTTTCCAAATACAGGTAGTTTTACATTTCCCTTTTTAATTTGGATACCTTTTCTTTCTTTTTCTTGCCTAATTGCCCTGGCTAGAACCTCCAGTATAATACTGGATAAAAATGGAAAGAGTGAACATCCATATCTTGTTCCAGATCTCAGGAGAACAGCTTTCAATCTTTCCCTTTATTTACAATGTGAGTTTTCTTAGATATCAGATTGAAAAAAATTTTTTATATTACTAGTTTGTCAAATGTTTTTATTATGAAAGGGTACTGAATTTTCTCAAATACTTTAACTATTGAGATATTCAAGTCTCTAATATTATTATTCTATTCACATATTTTATTCATGTATTATTCTATTATTATATCTATTAATATTCATTAATTTTATACATTAAATTAAACTTCTTATGATAAATCCTCTTTGGTCGTGTTGTATAATCCATTTTTAATATATTTTACTACATCTGGATCTGCTAGTATTTTGTTGCTGATTTTTATGTCAGTATTTATTAATGATATAGATTTGTAGTTTTCTTATGATTTTTTTTTCTAGTTTTAGTATCAGGGTAATACTGTCTTCCTAGAATGAGCTGAGAAGTGTTTTTTCCTCTTCTAGTTTTTGAAAACATTTTTGAAATATTGGTGATCATTTTTCTTTAGGCATTTGGTAAAATTCAGCAATGAAGCCATCTGTGCTTGGACTTTTACCTGAGGAAGTTTTTGATTACTAATTCAGTCTTTACTTGTTATAGGTCTACTCAGATTTTCTGTTTCTTCTTGAGTGAGTCAGGTAGTTTTTGTCTTTCTAGAAACATGTCCATTTCACCTAGGTTATCTAATTTGTTTGCATGCATTTATTTCTAATATTCCCCCACAGTTCTTTCTATTTATGTAAGACCAGTAGTAATATACTCTATTTCATTTCTAATTTTTCATTAATTTTACATTTTTCTATCTCTATTTATGAGTTAGCCTAGCTAAAAGTTTGTCAGTTTTGTTGATATATTCCAAGAACCAACTTTTAATTTTATTGATACTTCCTATTGTTTTATTATTTAATTATATACATATATACACACACACACACATATATAGACATATATATATTTAGTTCTAATTTAGTTCTAATCACTATCCTTTCCTTACTTATGTTTGCCATTGATTAGTTTGCCTCATCACGTCACTACTATCACTCTCCTGTTCATCCCCACCTTTGCTGCTTTTTTATGGTCTCTGTGTTGCTCCCTTGAGCCCATTCTTTGTGCTGTATATAAGCATCCTGAAAACACTGGGTTTGGGCAGGGCAAAAGGCTAAGAAGAACTCTTTGCCTCTGCTCCTCTGAGTGCAGAAAGGAGAAGCGAGGTGCTGGAGCTACTTGGAGAGCAAGAAGGAGAAACTTTTTAAGTACTTCAACTTGGGAAAAGGCTCAGAGGAAGGAAGAAAATGATGAAACTGTAGAAGGAAATGTTATTTTACTAAAGCCAAGAAGAAGAGGCCCAGAGAGAAATGTGGCCCCTGATTACTACCTAAAGTGCCAGGGAAGTCAGATTGGATCCCTGTTCTCCAGGGGGGGAAGAATGCAGGGGGCACTTCTGGCAGTTTCAAGAAGCACCAGACAGGGTGGGAGGTGGGCTGTGGAGACAGTGGTACAGTAGCGTGCAATCCTGATAAGCCTGGGACCATTGTGCCAGGAAGAGCCCAGGATCCAACGGATGGGGTTAGAGAAATAGAACATCATCTTCTCGGGGCCCTCAGCTGAGGTTGTTTTTGATCATTAAAGTGCACCGGTGGGCAGCAGATGAGAGGTAAAATGCTCAGCCAGGTGAGACAAGGGAACAAGTGGCACCTAAACAAGGCAGCACTGGAACTCTTGGCAGCATTCAGAGGTGGGTGTGGAAGGAGAAGGAAGGCGCTAGTACATTCAGAAGACATAAACATAATCAAGAAAAAAGCAATTCTTATAATTTCAAAGACTTAAACATGTGCCAAAATGAGGAACATCCAAAATTAGAAAAGAACACAGCCTTTTCTCCAAGCCTTAGAAATTTCCTGTGGATGTATGCTCATGCTCTAAGTGAGATTCCTGTAGCACCTCCACACCACCCTCTCCACCCCAGAAAAACTTCTCTCCCAAATAGAGATTTAGATTGCATGTCCAAAGGCACTCTCATAAGGACTCTCTGCTTGGGTGCCACTGAAGCACCTAGATCTCCATAATTTCTAATTTGATGTAATAGCCAAAATGCTACTATCACAAATATAATGGCGCATAATTTGAACCACAATATATTTTTGTATTTTTTTAATCATCAAGTTGTTATTTACTCTCACTATTTGCCATTCTGTTTACCATTCTGTTTCCTGTCCCAAATCTCCCCACTCAATGCCACTATTCTGGCTTTATGGAGTGTTGGGATGGGGGCTCTCTTTTGGGCACTTCCATCATTCTGATGTCCTCTATTCTCGGTTCCTCCTCAGAGGAGAATTAGCAGGCACAAATCAATCCCACTCGTTCTGGAAGATTCTTAGCAAGCAGCTCAGTCAGTACATAGGCTACAGTTTGAAAACCAGACAGAAAAAAATGCACCTATTTGGTACAGCCTCTATGCAGGCAGGTGCACAATCAACAATAATAACAGCACTGTTAATAATAATAATGCCTGGCAGCTTGAGTTTCTGATTTTAAATTTTCTGTTTAGCGCCCCCCAAACCTGAGGATGTTACATACGTGACTTACTCCATCCTTGGCCTTCTTGTCCTGTTGTCTCCTCCTCACCTCATCTCATAGCTGTAAATACCCTCTACACACTGATGACCCACGAGTCTTTCATTTCCTCCCTAAACTCTCTACTGAGATCCAGACTGTCTTCTTTTTATCTCCATTTGAATGGGCATTTCAAACTTAACATGTGCAAAATCAAACTACTGAGTTCATATCTCATCTCAGTCCTACGTTGTGCCCTCCACACCCCACCCCACCCCATCCCCCCAGCCCTCTACTTCTCTCAGTCTTTTTCATCTCAGCAAATACCTGCACCATTCACCCAGTTGCACAGGCTAAAAAGTAGGGTTATCATAGATCCTCTTTTTTCTTCCTTTATTATCTCCTCCCAATTCAATCTATAAGCAAGTCCTGTTGGCTCTGACTTCAAAATATTTCCCCAAGTCCCACCATTTCTTATCCCCTCTACACTAAGGTACCATTGTCTCTTTTTTCTCATAGTTCAATTTTTAAAATAATATTGGAAGTCTGCCTAATTTTGCCTCAGCAATCCTGTAGTTTATACTTGTGCAGTGTTCCTGGTTGGTGTAATTTTCTGTGTGTGCATATTAATTATATATGATAATTATATATGTGGACATTATCGTTTAAAAGTATTTGATCCCCATATCAACTTTATGATGTAGGTATTATAATTCTGCTTTTGCAAGTGAAAACTAAGGCTCAGAGAGGCAAAATAGTCTGTGTGGGAAGCTGTGCTCTTTTTTCTGCTTCTCCACTGAAGGAAAACTAGTTAGCAAGGAACTTACTTAAGTGGTTATTTAGAAAAAATCAAATTACCCATTTATTTTTAGAATTTTACATAGTAAATGATTTCTCTAAGAAATGAAATAAATCTGTATCCTTCAGTTGGAGAACTGCGGCATCCAGTCATGCTTTGGATGTACCTTGTCTTTCCTGAATATTCCTCCTCTTCCTTCCCCCACCCACCCCTTCACCTCAGCTAAGTTTTTGCACTAAATGAATACAGGCCTCCAACCCCCTACTTCTGTAACACTTTTCTGTCAATTATTTGAAAGATGGTTAAAAATCAGGGTTGCTGTTACTGAGAAGTCTTTTGACATTTAGAACATTTCCTCCCTATAGCCTCATTTCTCAACTAGATTGTAAGCACCTCTGAGCATGTCGCTTATATTAACAAATGTTCTCCAGAGTGCCTAGGAAGGGCTGGGTCAAGACTAGGGGCTCAGACGCACAAGTGAACTGATCATCGCCTTATCTACAGATATTTCTTTTAATCCCAAAGCAGAGGGGATCAAGATGGTGGAGGAGACAGTACCCAGTGTCACCCTCTCCCACAATCAACCAATTTACAACTATGAAAAAGCGAGAACTGCCAAGCTGGGGTCACTAGAGCTCAGGGGAAGAGAAGAGACCTACAGAGTGCTTGAAGGCAGGAGAAGCCACAATGAGAGAAAGACAGGACTGCTCTGACCATTTCAAGCCCTGACCACTTCAAGCCTGGCTCTGGTGAGCACACAGAGCAAGATCCGGCAAAGCCTGCTGCTGTGACCTTCGTATGAAGTTGCTTGGAGGCTGCAGGGGAAAAGAAGGCCTTCATGGCACTCAGGCCAGCAAGACTACTAACAGCATTCTCATGGACCCACATAGGAGCAAGGGGCAATAGACAACTGACAAAAGGAGCCATTCAGAGGCTGGTGAGCCATTGCAAGGGACCAGCGCAAGGCCTGTCCCATGGGAAGTGTTTGGAGTGCAGTGAAGGAGACTGGCCCACTGCGCGAACACTGGGGCACAGCATGGACAGCTGATCTGCCCTCCAATCAGCACAGGACCACTCAGTGGAGACTGGTCAGGAATATAGAACTGCAGGGGGTGCAGTTTGCTGAAAAGACTCAGGCCCAGACCAGAGTTTCCACACAATCCAGGTGTACTGGACCTCACAAGACCTGAAAGTGCCTACAAGGTCAACAATTAAAACCTGGGCTGCACTAAAAGCCTTACCCAGAGAATCTGCAGCAAAGAAAATATTTAGCTTAACCACAGGGCTCAAGTGCTGTTTTGCTTAGGAAGTTCCCCCATTTTAGGAGTAACCAAAGGACAATAAATTAGTTCCAGTGCAGAGTTTAAGTGGTAGGGAAAGGGAATAATACAAAACAGAACTGAAAGAAAAAACAAAAAGCCCACAGATCAGACACAAAGTTCTAATATCAACCAGTAAAGGTCTAAAACCATCTAAGAACACCTACAAAACCTAGGACTGGAAGCCCTCAGGCTCCCAAGCTGGGAGGGGGGCTGAGGTCCTCAGCCATGCCCCCCTGACATGCGCATCCAGCCCAGTGACAGCCACAAGGCCACCACTGGAAGTGTCCTGTGCTCCTGTGCTGTGGTAGTGGTAGTGGTGGTGGTGGGGGACAAGAGCCCTGCGACGCCCCCCATGTCTGCATCCAGCCCAGAGATGACCACAGAGCTGCCACTGGAAGTGCCCCAGGCTTTGGGGGTAGGGGAGTCTGAGGGCTTCAGCCACACCCCCCAAAGTCCATACCCAGCCCAGCCATGACCGAGCCACCCCCAGAAGTACCCCGGGCTCCCCTGCTGGAATGAGGGGGGTGACACAGGCCTCGACCATGCCCCCCTCCTTCCTCCTCCTCCCACTCTTCTCTTCTTTTCACTCTCCTCTCCCCTCCCCCCAGCTGCTCTGCAACAAGATCTTAGATTATAAATAACAAATTAATTAATTGAGAAAAAAGATTTTTAATAAAAGCAGAGGGAGAGATGATGGAGACTCTCCTACATCAGCCAGGAAGAGGCTAGGTTTAGTTAACAGTTCATTAAACATATTTTGAGTAACAATTATTTGCCAAGACTGGGTAATATTAATTAACTGAAACATTAAGACAATAGCTCAAGAAAATGTATTCTCTTCATCTCAATTCCTCAGTCCTGGTGCAGCCAGGATCCACAGGTATAAAAGTGAAAGGCAGTAAAGCCTGAGCCTGGGGCTGAGAAAGAAGCCAGTCAAGGTCAGCGTGGGCGTCTCTGCCCATGGACTGAAAAGGCCTGGCTCTGAAGTGCCGAGTGACTGCACACCCTGAGGGAAAACCAGCCCAGAAAGATGACAGACAATACCCCGGGGAGGGCAAGGGAGACAGGGGATCCTGGTAAAGTGAAGAAGATGCCAGAAGGTAGTGTCATGGAGACATCGTGTGCCATACCCAGAATAAATGATAAGATCTTTAAATTCCAGCAAAATAGAAGCAGGTTGAAGTCATAAAGAAAGTGGACCCTTTTCAAACGCTGAGCCCTGGTTATAACTTATGTGGAAGGACCCCACCCACACCCCTTATCCTCCCAGTACACACTCAGAGGATACCCCGAGGAATCCTTCTGCAGATGAGCTGCCTCCACCTTGGTGGGCTGTTTCTCCTGAAACTGCCTGTCACCCCTTTCAAGGTGATTAAAAGTTAGTGCTTTCAGTTAAACTGGCTGGGGTTTGAATCCCAACTCTTGTCACTTACTAGAAGTGACACCTTGTGTCTCAGTTTCTCATCTGAAAATGAAGACAATAATGAAGTTATGATATTTAAATGAGATAGTACATGTAAACTTTCACACAGTTCCTGACACACAATAAATGCCCAGTGCATAGTAGCTATGTTATTACTATTATTATCAGTATTATTTTATGGTTGGACCCAAATGCCACAGAGCCTGACGTTCCACCATCAGAGTCATTCCCTTGGGTTACAAATTTTCATCTTTCAGCATTGCATTGTCTAAAACAAAGCTCCTAGAATGTTGAGATCCTCACTAAATATGTATTAAATAGATTAGGATTCCCCCTGGGGATCCTGAGTCAAAAACACCTTGGTATGAATTAGCTCATTTTTTTTTTTTTTTTAGTAGTGGCAACAGGGAAATGTCACTGATTTCTGGTGTGTAGAAGGGGCCTTGAAGAGCTAGAAAAGGGCAGAATCCCTCTTTGTGCTGACCCTGAAGTCTCCTCCTTCTCAGGTTCACAGAGGACTGTTTCCTTTGGACATACTCTTGAGTCCTGCGTACAAAAGCATTTGGAAAAACCACAGACTTGGATTTCTGGAAAGCTTCCTGCTGAGTCACTTCTCCCCTGGCTGAGGAAGGTCACATTGTTCCCAGCCCTTCTCTCTCTACTCTGCTTCTCTGGGCAAATCCGCCATCAGTAATACGAGATGGGGAGAGATCTGGACTTGGGTAGGGCCAGGTTGTGTCTAGGTAATGTGCACTTGATTGAAGGCATATTACGCCCCTCTCCAAGTATGCCTCTTATTCACCCCAAACTATGTTTAAGACCAAGCAGGCTGTGTGCTGTGGCCACAACGTCACAGGGTTCTCAAAGTCCTCAGTGCCCTAAAGTCACACCTTCTCAGACCTCTGTTTCCTCATCCATGAAGTAACCACCGTGTTACCTCCCTCACAGCTTTATGGCTGGGAATAAATGAGATGATATGAGCAAAAGAATCTTACAAATGTTGGCTCTTACATGAGTTGCCCTGACCCTTGTTCCAGTCCTTGGAACCCAGGGGTTTGTGCTCACTGAATTCTACCCCATTGCCAGCCCTTTTACTGCCTCTTAGGTATTGCTTCCAGAAACTCCAGCCCTCTCCTCGGAAATGGAACTCTCGTGGAAATCACCAACTTCTTGTGTTTGGGGCATGATAACCGTTCTTCTCTGACTCTGAGAGAGAAGTGTGAAGCTGCAATGGGGTGGGGGATAGGCTGCAGTGAGGGAGAGTCAGAAGGAGGTCTAAAGAGGAGAACTGCTCAAGAGGCCCCAAAAGAGAGAGACAGCAGCTGCAGGACACAAACTAGAAGACTCCTTTGCAATCAATTGCTGGTCATCTCCCATCAGGGCCCAAGAAGGCAGGTGTTTATCCTTAAAAGACAGAGTCCTAGAACAGTCTGCCTCTTTGCAAGCCCACATGAACTTATTTCTAGCATCTTCATCCCAACTTTCAGCCAGTCAAAGCCTTTTCACTATTACTGCCTTGTAATTGTAAAGAACATAAGCAGTAGAATCAAATTGATAAGGTCCAAATCTCAGCTATTTTATTTATTTTGTTAGTTTCATCATCTATAAATGGGGATAATAATATCTAATCCCCAAACTTGTAAGGAGTTCATAAGATGGGCAAGGTGCTCTGACAGTGCCAGGTGAGACTACAGAAAGCACTCAACTCTAGCACCAGGACATAGCTCTTTATTTAACTTTGCTTGATCCTGCTTCTAACACTGTTGCCAGATGTCCACAGGCAATTTCAGACACACCACGTTTCCATCCTGGATCCACCTTCTCCTTCGTCCCAGTCCAGTGTACACCAACGAGTAATATTAGCAGTATGCCAGGAACTGTTCTGATAGCTTTACATATATTAACTCATTTAATCATCACAACAACCTTATGGGGTAGATACTATTATTATCTCCATTTTGCCAGTGAGAAAGTCAAACCTTAGAGAAGTTACTCCCCAAATCTGGAGAGAAAAATAAACATCAGATTGATGAGGCCCAAAGAATCAAGCTATAGTAATCAAAACAGCATGGCACTGGCATAAAACAGAAACTTAGACGAATGTAACAGATTAGAGAACTCAGAAATAAATCCACACATTCATAGTCAATTGATCTTTGACAAAGGTGCCAAAAGCACCCAGTGGGGAAAAGACAGTCTCTTTAATAAATGGTGTCTGAGTTCATTTTCTGTTGCTATGTCAGAATACTAGAGATTAGTACTTTTTTTATTTTTATTTTTTAAAAAGAGGTTTATTTTGTATCATAATTTTGGAGGCTAGAAAGTCCAATATTGGGCAGTCACATCTGGTCAGCTTCTGATGATGCCTTGTGCTACAACATAACATGTTGGAAGACATCACAGGACGAAGACATCACAGCACTGAGAACCAAACTGACTTTTATAACAAATTTACACTTGTGCTAACTATACAACTTCCATGGTAAACTATTAATCCATTAACCCATTTATTCATTAATCCATTAATCCTAATCACCTCTAAAAGGCCCCTCCTGTTAATACTGTTACATTGGGAACTAAGTTTTACCATGAGTGTAGGAGGGGACATTCAAACCATAGCAAATGGCATTGGAAAACATAACTATCCACATGTAGAAGAATGAAATGGACCCTTATCTCATACCACACACAAAAATTAACTCAAAATAAGTTAAAGACTTAAACTTGCCCTGTTAAAGACCTGAACTGTAAAACTATTAGAAGAAAACATAAGAATAAATTTTCTTGATATCGATTCAGGCAATGAATTTTATATATAACCCCAAAAGTAAAGGTAACTAAAGCAAAAATAGACAAATGGAATTGTATCAGANCCATTGAGAAAGTCAAACCTTAGAGAAGTTACTCCCCAAATCTGGAGAGAAAAATAAACATCAGATTGATGAGGCCCAAAGAATCAAGCTATAGTAATCAAAACAGCATGGCACTGGCATAAAACAGAAACTTAGACGAATGTAACAGATTAGAGAACTCAGAAATAAATCCACACATTCATAGTCAATTGATCTTTGACAAAGGTGCCAAAAACACCCAGTGGGGAAAAGACAGTCTCTTTAATAAATGGTGTCTGAGTTCATTTTCTGTTGCTATGTCAGAATACTAGAGACTAGTAATTTTTTTATTTTTATTTTTTAAAAAGAGGTTTATTTTGTATCATAATTTTGGAGGCTAGGAAGTCCAATATTGGGCAGTCACATCTGGTCAGCTTCTGATGATGCCCTGTGCTACATCATAACATGGTGGAAGACATCACAGGACGAAGAGGTGCACTGAGAACCAAACTGACTTTTATAACAAATTTACACTTGTGCTAACTAAACAACTTCCATGATAAACTATTAATCCATTAACCCATTTATTCATTAATCCATTAATCCTAATCACCTCTAAAAGGCCCCACCTGTTAATACTGTTACATTGGGAACTAAGTTTTACCATGAGTGTAGGAGGGGACATTCAAACCATAGCAAATGGCATTGGAAAAAATAACTATCCACATGTAGAAGAATGAAATGGACCCTTATCTCATACCACACACAAAAATTAACTCAAAATAAGTTAAAGACTTAAAGTGCCCTGTTAAAGACCTGAACTGTAAAACTATTAGAAGAAAACATAAGAATAAATTTTCTTGACATCGGTCCCGGCAATGAATTTTATATATAACCCCAAAAGTAAAGGTAACTAAAGCAAAAATAGACACATGGAATTGTATCAGACCAAAAAGCTTTGCACAGCAAAGGACATAATCAACAGAATGAAGAGACACCTATGGAATGGAAGAAAACGTTTGCAAAGCCTGCCTCTGATAATGATTAATATCCAAAATATTTTTAAAACTCAAACAACTGAATATCAAGAAAACAAATAATTAAATTTTTTAAATGGGCAAAATACCTGAATTGACATTTCTCAAAAGAAGATACACAAATGGGTAACAGGTATACTAAAAAACACTCAACATCACTAATCATCAGGGAAATGCAAATAAAATCCACAATGAGGTATCACCTCATACCTGTTATAATTGCTACTGTCAAAAAGACAATAGATAACAAGTGTTGTCAAGTACATGGAGAAAAGAGAACCCTGTTCACTGTTGGTGAGAATGTGCATTAGTACAACCGTTATGGAAAACAATATGAGGATTCCTAAAAATATTAAAATATAGCTACCAAATGATCCAGAAATGCCAGTTCAGGGTTTATGAATATATACAAAAAAATAATAAAATAAGTATCTTAAATAAATATTTGCACTGCCCTGTTCATATCAGCATTATTTAGAATAGGCAAGATACAAAATTAACCTAAGTGTCCACCAACAGAAGAATGAATAAGAATACAAAATCAACATGCAAAAATCGGTAGCATTTTTATACTCCAACAATGAACTAGCAGAAAAAGAAATTAAGAAAGCTAGTCCATTTACAGTAGTCACCAAAAAAATAAAATAAAATACCTAGGAATAAAGTTAACCAAGGATATGAAAGATCTCTACAGTGAGAACTACAAATTGCTGTTGAAAGAATTAAAGAGGACACAAGAAGATGGAAAGACATTCCATACTCCTGGATTGCAAGAATTAACATTGTGAAAATGTCCATACTACCCAAAGTGATCTACAGATTCAATTCAATCCCCACCAAAATACCAATGACATTCTTCACAGAAATAGAAAAATCAAACCTAATATTCATATGGAACAACAAAAGACCCCAAATAGCCAAAGCAATCCTGATCAAAAAATAAAGCTGGAGGCATACACTACCTGACTTCAAATTATACTACAAAGCTATAGCAATCAAAACAGCATGGTACTGACATAAAAACAGACACAAAGACCAACGGAACAGAATAGAGGACCCAGAAATCACCCTATATACCAACAGTCAACTGATTTTCAACAAAAGTACCAAGAACATACAAGGGGAAAAGACTGCCTCTTCAATAATTAGTGCTAGGAAAACTGGACATCCATATGCAGAAGAATGAAACTAGACCAGTACCTCTTATCATATACCAAAATCAACTCAAAGTGGATTAAAGACTTAAGTATAAGACCTGAAACTATAAAACTCCTAAAAGAAAACATAGGGGAAACACTTCAGGCAATAGGACTGGGCAAAGCCTTTATGAATATGACCCAAAAGCACAGGCAACAAAAAGAAAAATAGACAAACGGGATTATATCAAACTAAAAAGCTTGTGCACAGCAAAAGAAACCATTGACAGAGTGAAAAGGTAACCTACAGAGTGTTAGAAAATATTTGCAAACTATGCATTCAACAAAGGATTAATATACAAAATATACAAGAAACTCAAAAACTGACTTAATAGTAACAAGACAAATAACCTAATTAAAAAATGGGCAAAGCAGCTGAAAAGGTGTTTCTCAAAGGAAGATATATGAATGGCCAACAGACACATGAAAAAATATTCAACATCACTCAGCATCCAGCTAATGCAAATTAAAAACACATTGCAATGTCATCTTACTCCAGTTAGACTATTATCAAAAAGACAGAGAATAACAAATACTGGCAAGAATGCAGAAAAGGGGAACACTCGTACACTGTTGGTGGGACTGTAAATTGGTGCAGCCATTATAGACAATGGTATGGAGGTTTCTCAAGCAATTACAGTTAGGACTGCCATATGACCCAGCAATCCCACTGCTGGGTGTATACTCAAAGGAATGGAAATCATCGTGTCTAAGGTCTACCTGCACTCTCATGTTTATTGAAGCTCTATTCACAAAGTTGGAACAAACCTAAATGACCATCAATGAACAACTGGATAAGGAAAATGTGGTATATCTACACAATGGAATACCTCTCTGAGATAAAAAAAAAAAAAAAAGAAAGAAAGAAATTCTGCCATTTGCAGCAACATGGATAAACTTAGAGAAAACTATGCTAAGTAAAATAAGCCAGGCATGGAAAGAGAAGTACTGCATGCCCTCACTTATATGTGGAACCTAAAAATAAATAAATAAACAAATAAATAAAAAAAAGAAATAAAGATACAACAATCACAATAATACATTGAACTTTCAAGAGAAGAAAACAACTGAGGTTACCAGCACCGGGAAAGGATGGGGTGGGTGGGTAGGGGAAGGGAGAAATTTATGAAGGGCCATGAAAATATATTACACTGTATAATGAAGAATATGCTGATTATCCTGATTTGAACATCACATGTTGCACACAGGTATTGATATTCAATGCTGTACCCCACAGATTTGTACAATCGACTATGTTCCAATAAAA
>NW_007738413.1:0-1166 GCF_000696425.1 Galeopterus variegatus | reverse complement strand
AAACATTATAGTCGGATTTTCCATCCTGTTAATGCTGTTACAACAAATATTCAGTTTCAACCTGAGTTTTGGAGACACATTCCAACCATAGCAATGAGCACATGAAAAGATAATCAGCATAATTAGTCATTATGAAAATTAAAGTCAAAGCCTCAATGAGATACCACCTCATACCCACTAGGATGACTGTCATAAAAATATAAACAATAACAAATGTTGATGAGGAGGAACTCTCACACATTGCTAGTGGGCATGTAAAATGATGCTGTTACTCTGGAAAACAGTTTGGAGGTTCCTCAAAAAGTTAAACATAGATTTACCATCCTGTGATAGCTATAGTAGTTCAAGTTCAAGTTCTTGGTATATATCCATGAAAATAAAAACATATCTTCACACAAAAAACTTTAACATGTAAATTCATAGCAATATTATTACTAATAGCCCCAAATTGGAAACAACCCAAATGTCTATTGGTTGATGGATAAACAGAATGCAGTATATCCCTACAGTGGAATATCACTTCACCATAAAAAGGAGTGAAATACTAATGTACTACAATATGGATTAACCTTGAAAACATTNAAAAACACTCAACATCACTAATCATCAGGGAAATGCAAATAAAATCCACAATGAGATATCATCTCATACCTGTTATAATTGCTATTATCAAAAAGACAATAGATAACAAGTGTTGGCAAGTATATGGAGAAAAGACAACCCTGTTCATTGCTGGTGGGAATGTGCATTAGTACAACCATTATGGAAAACAATATGGGGATTCCTAAAAATATTAAAATATAGCTACCAGATGATCCAGAAATGCCAGTTCAGGGTTTATGAGTATATACAAAGAAAATAAAATAAGTATCTTAAAGAAATATTTGCACTGCCCTGTTCATATCAGCATTACTCAGAATAGGCAAGATACAAAATTAACCTAAGCATCCATCAACAGAAGAATGAATAAGAATACAAAATCAACACGCAAAAATCAGTAGCATTTTTATGCCCCTCCAACAATGAACTAGCAGAAAAAGAAATTAAGAAAGCTAGTCCATTTACAATAGTCACCAAAAAAGTAAAATAAAATACCTAGGAATAAAGTTAACCAAGGATGTGAAAGATCTCTGCAGTGAGAACTACAAATTGCTGTTGAAAGAATT
>NW_007738412.1:36398-44812 GCF_000696425.1 Galeopterus variegatus | reverse complement strand
CAGCTCTCAGGATCGCGCTGTTTCCTGACGCGGGCGCTCCAGACCCGTCGCCATTTTTCAACCATGAATATTCTTAATAAATTAAAAATAAATAAATAAATAGTAAAAAATCGAAATGTCAAAAAAGGGCCGGCCCAGTGGCGCACTGGAGAGTGCGCCGCTTGGGAGCACAGCGGCGCTCCCGCCGAGGGTTCGGATCCCATGTGGAGAACGGTTCCCGCTCACTGGCTGAGCGCGGTGCGGACGCAACACCGAGGGTTGCGATCCCGTTGCCGGTCAGTAAAAAAGACAAAAAGGAAAAAAAAAAAAAGAAATGTCAAAAAAACCCATATGTGCACAATAAAAAGACTCGTATGACAACAACAACAAAAATCGAACAAGGCATTGATACAGAGCTTTGAGAAAATCTCTTAAGAGAAGAAAGCTATGGGACCAACTTACAGGGTGATTTAGATTTAGCAGGATCCTGAGTCCTGTCTGCCGCTGGGGGTCAGAAAATGTTGAGTGTGTTTGGAGGCTTGATAGGACAGGCCACTGCAAATTTAATCTGCAAGGGGCTTGACAAGAACTCCCCGAGGACCAGGTGAGGAAGGCCTGCCCCAGTAGCAAAGACTTTATCCTGGGCACAGAAGCATCATTCCAGAGCAGTGTGGTGTCTGTCCTGAGAATTTGCCTTCCATGTCCAGGTCTGACAGAGTGATAGTGGTGGAGAGAGGGGTGGAAGGGAAGTAGATACTAAGCACCAACAGAAAACCATTTCACTGAAAACTTGAAGATACTGGAACATAAACAGCATTGTTGGGTATCTCTCTCATAGAGTATAGAGATAGACATGTTCTCCACATCTTTGCCAAAGCACAGTGCACTGCTCATCACCTCAAAGCCTCCAGTGCCTGGAGGCTGTTCCTGAAGGGGTGGGAAATCCACAGGGGTGTCCACTGGTGCAGTCAGTCCCAGACATGTGGCAGCACCCAGCAGAGGGAGCCAGAATGAATGAAGAGAGGAGAAATGGCAGAGTTGATGGGACTTGAACCTCTGTGAGACACCCCTTGTGAACTCCCTGAAATATTTGGAGACTTTTGCTCAGGATTGTGGTCCTGCATTAATGGATGGAAGCCAGGCACGGTGAAACTTGGATCACATAAGGATTAGGAGCAACACAGGAAAAACCTTGAGCACAGCACTGGTCTCATAGTTGGTGCTCAACTTATGGAAGCTATAAGCCCAGAGAATATCCACAGACGTATCACTAATCACTAGCCTTACTTGCTTAACAAGATGAACTTGCAAGGCCCAATTGAGTTTTAAATTTCAATTAGCTTTTTGGAAATATTGAAAATCATCCCAGGACTCTTGTTTCTACCTTAATGGGCTTCTGGGGGAGAAGGGTAACGGGATGTTCAGGAAATCCAGGAGTCCAGGGTCAGAGACCATGAAGTATATGAACGGAGTAGATGTGAATGGGGCAAGGTGTTGTCCTCCATGTCCTGGGCTGCAGGCCAACCAGTGATTTCCTGGGAAACACCAAGTGTCCATGTGAACTTTGGAGTGACTTGTTTGTTTGCTTATTAGTGAAGCCAGAGACCCTGTGAGGTCTTATGACATCTTGGGATAAATAAAAAGTTTTAAGAATTTCTGTGTTAGGAACATAACATTGAGGAAAAAAATAAGATTGAATGTTGGAAAAATATTTGTGGGCTGTCAGTGCTATTCTTAGACTTATGGGAAAGATTGAAATGCAATAATTTGAAGCATTCACCATCAGATTGATGAACAAACGTGAGGGTCTATTAAAAGAAATAGTCCTGGGCCGACCCCATGGTGCACTTGGGAGAGTGCGGCGCGAGCGCAGCGACGCTCCCGCGGCGGGTTCGGATCCTATATAGGGATGGCCGGTGAGCTCACTGGCTGAGCGCAGTGCAGGCGACACCAAGCCAAGGGTTGCAATCCCCTTACCGGTAAAAAAAAAAAAAAAAAAAAAAAAGAAAGAAATAGTCCTGCTAAGGAAGTGAGACAACTTGTAATTTTCCCTCTATCTCAACTTTCTATAATCATCATAATTTTTGTTGCTTTAGTGTTTATATAAACCTCTGTATGCACACACTCAAGGCTCTGGTCCTCAAATTGAGCCAAGTCTGTGGCTTAAAATGTTGTTAAGCATCCTGTAAGAGAAGCCTATGTGTGCTGCCCACCATTGATGGACAAATCTAGGGGATTTGACAATAATATTGGAGGTAAGGAAGCTTGGGATGGAAATAGAATGGGAAAGGGCAGAGCTGGAAAGGGCAGGTTCAATCTCTATCAGCAAGATGTAATATTTAAATTAATTTGGGGGCTTGATAGAAGTGGTGAAGATCATTTTGTTATTACCCTCGTCCAATACTCTTTCTTGTCTTGTTCCTCAATATGTAACTTGATTTTTTACAAAAGGAAAGTAACCATTTACATTTTAATCAGGAATTATTGGACATCTCTTCTCAATGCCTTCATACATTCCATTGTTGGATCGTCAAGTTTATTTAACTCCATAATTGATTTTTAAATTTTTCCTGAAATTCCTGGCAATAAGAGTAACAACAGCATTTAAGTTTATAATTTGGTAGAAAGTGGACTAAACATTTTATATACATTATTTAACTTAATACTTGTAACAATCTCATAAAGTAGATATTATTATACCCATTTTACAGATAAGGCAACTGAGCCTCGATATCAGATAGCATACTTTCAGTTTCAAGTAATAGAAAACCCAACTCAAAGTCGCTTAAACAATATAGAGGTTTAGTAATTCATGTTACTGAAAAAGTCCAGAGGTTGGTGGGAACGGGGAATGATTTAATCAGAGACCTTACTCCATTTCTCTGAGATTCTCATGGCTTTGCCCTCCTTCATATGTCAGAGGAGGCTGTCTTGAGACAACTACAAGAATTGTGGCCCTCACAGCCACATGGGGCGATATCCAACATCTTTGCCTGTGGTACTCTGTGAAGAGTAAGGAAACATTCCCAGAAACCCTCAGCAAATCCCTTTCACATCTCATTGACCTGAGATTTTACCATCAGCCCGTGTAGGAGCCACCACATGTGACTAGTTCTTGAATGCTTTGTGCTTATTGTCTTGGGCCCAATTCTCTGAACCAATCTCTGGCAAGGAGCATGAAATTACTTTTAGACCAATTAGAGCCAGTTGTGTAAAATTGTATTTAATAATCTAAAAGGCACTTTGCAAATATAAGGACAATATGGGTGAAAATGTAGAGACTCAGGCTCTGGTCTGAGTTCTGCCCTCTTGGGTGGGTCGCTGAGGAAAAGTGTCAATTTCCTCAGCTGTATAATGATGGTCCATGTACCAGATGATCTCTAGGATCCTTCTAGCTCTAAGCACCCATGGGCTGACCACTGCCTTCAGTGTTCTCCACCCACATATTCCCCTATGACCTTCCCAGTCAATGTGGAGAGACTGTCCCTCTTTTCTCTGACACTACCCATTTCTCAAAGTTGTAGCAATAGAACTACCCCCTTGTCTGCTCCAGACGGAACAAATCTCACTCTCTGGATGATTATAACACCAGCTAATACATTTCCTCCCAATAGAGTAATAACTATCTCAGAGTTATGAAGTACTGCATTGTAGTTCATTCATTTCATTTATTTAGTCAACACATATTTGTTGAGCACTCTTTATGAGCTAAGCCATGCGCTAGGTGCTAGGGAAACAGAGTGATGACACGAAGGAAGCTTTTGCCCTAATGGAGCTTGTTTTCTAGCAGAATATAAATCAATGCACAGATAAATGTATAATAAACAAATCAGCAGATCTATCATAGGTATCAACACTGAAAAGTAATATAAAAAATGAATATGGGTAAGGGGTGGACAGAGCAGGAATACTGGGTGCTCTGGGAAGCCTTTACAAGGTGGCAGTGGGGCAGTGAGCCCCTGGAATATGTGGGAGAAGAATTTACAGCTGGAGGTAAAAGCAAAAACAGAGGCCTACAGACAGGAAAAGAGTTGGCACATCTGAAGAGAAGAAAGGAGGCTGGGATGACAAAGATGACGTGGGAGAGATGAGATCACAGAGCTAGACAGAAGCCAGGTCACAAAGGCCTTGTGGGCCTTGGTAAGGACTTCTGGTGCTGTTGTAAGTGCAATGGATAGTTTTATTGTTGTTGTTACTGCAGTAAACATTTATAAGCTCTTGCCATGTGCCCCACAACGGTGTTATGGCTTTACATGTGTTATGCTCCCAGCTGATTTGTAAAGTGAGCCCTTATCAGACACTGAATCTGCTTGATCTTGGACTTTCCAGCCTCCAGAACTGTGAGAAATAAATTTTTATTACTTATAAATTATCCAGTCTAAGGTATTTTGTTACAGCAGCAGGAACAGACTAAGACATCAACTAAGAGATTGTGGTATTTCGTACCAGGGTTAGAGCAGTGGTGATGGTGAGAAAGTGTCAGATTTGGGTTATATTTTGGAGAAAGGGCCGACAAGATTTGCTGATGAATTACATGTTTAGTTAGCTTTAGTTAGGATTTGTCCATTTCTGCTGCTTATAACAGAACACCCCAAACTGAGTAATTTATAAAGAAATGAAATTTACCTGTTACAGTTTTGAAGGCTGGGAAGTACAAAGTCCAGGGAACGCATCTGGTGAGGGCTGCCTTCTTAGTGGGAACTCTACGGAGCCCCATGGTGACCGGGTTATTACATGGCAAGAAAGGGATGAGCGAGAGAGAGCGAACCTGCTTGCTGAACTCTCCTTAGAAAGCCATCAGAGCCACACCCATTACTCCATGGGTGGATTAATCCATTTACACGGACACAGTTTCACAATCTAATCACCTCTTAAAAGTCCCCCCCTTCAAATACCATAATTGGGTTTCCCACCCTCTTAACACTGTTACAATGGAGATTAAATTTCTAATTCATGAACTTTGGGGGACACATTTGACCCACAGCAGGATTATATTTGGCATATCCAAAGTAGTAAGGTAGAAGTTTATTTTTCTCTTACATCAGAGTCTGTGTAGGAGGCCCATGGTCGGCATGGCACACCGGGCCAGTTGTCAATGTTGTCTTTCTTCTTTCTGACTTTTCCCTTTCAAATGTGAATTCCTATCTTATGCCTGTCCTACCATTTTATTTTGGAAACACATAATTTATATGCTTTCACAGGTTCACAACTGGAGAGGAATTTTGCCTCGGAGTGAGTCATACCTCAAATCTTACCCACACTTTATTTAGATGATGTTTAGATGAGACTTTGGACTTAGAGTTGATGCTGGAATGGGTTAAGACTTTGAGAGCTTTTGGGATGGAGATGGAGGTAATGTATTTTTCATATGAGAAGGACATGAATTTTGGGGGGTCCAGAGGGCAGAATGTTATGGACTGAATGGTGTTCCCTCCAAATTCTTATGTCAAAGTCCTAACCCCCAATGTGACTGTATTGGAAGACTGGATTGGAAGACCTTTAAAGAGGTAATGAAGGCTAAACAGGGTCATAAGCGTAGGGTTCTAATTCAATATGACTGGTGTCCTTATAAGAAGAGACAACACGGGATGCATACATGCAGAGAGAAAAGGTCGTGTGAGGACATAGCAAAAAAAATGTAGCCAAATGCAAGCCAAGGAGAGATGCCTCAGGAGAAACTGAACCTGCTGGCATCTTGATCTTGGACTTCCAACCTCCAGAACAGTGAGAACGTAAATTTCTGTTGTTTAAGCCTCCTCATCTGTAACATTTTGTTATGGCAGCCCTAGAAAACTAATGAAGATTTTGCCTTTCACCCCCAAACCCACTCTATTGCCTTGTTTGTGGCATTGGAGCTAGACCCTGTTAACATTTTTCCTTTGCCAGTTGGCATGGTGTTAGTTTTGTCAGTAGAAGGCACAGGAGGGATACTGCAGAAGTAAGGAGTTTCTCTTTTTGGTTAAGGTGCTTTCTTTTCTTGTTGCTCCTACAGGGTGACTGCCAGTGGCATGCACATGGGGCATCCAGTGGCCCTCACTGTCCAGCCTTGACCCACAGTTCCCTCCTGACCTGCCTTGATCTACCAGCTGTGGATCAGCTCTAAGGTAACTGGTCTAAGATAACCCATTGAATTTCTCTGCCTCTAGTGGCCTGCAGCCACACCTCCAACAAATTCTGTCCCCTGCTCCCCTTCAAGTTTGTTCTTTTTAGGGCTACTCTAGCTCAGCCCTAAGGTATTATTTAAAGTTCCCTTTTATCCCTTCTTAGTACTCAACCCCCTATAAATAATAATTCTTTATAATAAACTTTGCCTGTTCAAATTCTATGTCCTGACTGGACCCTGAATGGTACATGTGCTAACAGCTCACTATTAGGCTATCACAGGGTGTGACCCTTATCCTCTTGGTCTGAGGCAGTGTCTGCATTTCAGGCATCAAGACAGAGGGAGGATGAAGAAGAGACAAAGGGTGGTCCCTTGACACTTCTGTTTACCAGGTCCTATCTAGGTACTTCATGTTCATGAAATCACTTAATCTTCAGAACAACCTTATAGAGTGTCAGTCCATTTGAACTGCGGTTATAACAAAATACTAGAGACTGAGTGGAATATAAACAACAGAAATGTATTTCTCACAGTTCTGAATGCTGGAAGTCTGAAATCAAGGTGCCTGCCGATTCGGTGCTGGGTGCAGCCTCGCTTCCTGCTTCGTAGACAGTCTTCTGGCTGTGGCCTCACGTGGTGGAAGCGGCATGGGAGCTCTCTTGTTCTCTTTTATAAGGCTCTAATCCCACTCATGAGGGCTCCACCCTCACGACCTCACCATCTCCCAAAGTCCATGCCCCTTCATACTATCACCTTGGGGATGAGGATTTCAACACATGAATTCTAGGGGGACACACACTGAGTTTACAGCAGAGGGGTTAAGTCATGTACACACACAGACACAAAGCTGGAAACGACAACACGGGATTAGAGCCCAGGTTGGCTTCTTTCTCAGGCCCACGTGGCCTCCCTGCAGAATGCTCAGAGGTTTCTTCCATGATTCCCTCTGCCACGCAGACTCTCCCTCCACCTGGGCACCTGCTTTTCTCCCAGATCCAGTTCCTGATTAAAGCTAGACAGGATAGCAGTGCTGGCTGTGCCCTGGACCAAGGCAGAAGTAGGATGGAAATCCAGCCCTTGTTCCTTGGAAGCTGGTGAGTCCTCGCCCCAGGCTGCAGCTAACCGAGGAGGGGATACCTTGTTGTAGTTCTAATACACAGAAGGGTCTTCCTTCCCCCAGCGTCACCTGTAGGTGTTAGCTGGGCCCTAGGACTGACCATTCCTTCTTCCAGGCCCCACCAGCATAATTGCTCAGGAATGTTCGCCTCCTGTCTCCCACTTCCAGGTAGTGACCCTCTGGAGGGTACCATACGTCACAGGTGTCTTGTTTACCTCTTGTCCATCACAGGGACAGGCACTCTTCTGCTTAAGGTTTGTTGAGCAAATGGATAGGAAGACGAATTAGGGAAAGGAAGAGACTCGATGTATTTCTTAAAGTTGCAATATTATTTTATTCCCTTCTTCATCCCTACAACAAATACTTCTTGAGCACCTACTATGCCTGTTGTCACAGTGAAGACAATGGGGATAAAAAGATACCTAAGATACTCTGGTTCTGGGCCACAAGGAGAAGCTCATTTATTCTTTTCTACCACTTTATGCAGAGAGGGAAAACAACAGACTTGCATCAAGCCAGTTTCTTAAAATACCCTACTAGTTTTCCTGGGGTTTCATGCTTCCAGGCTCCTAATTACTTAACATGCTCAAAATAGAAGAGTCTTTTTATGTACACAGGAGAAGGAACTGATAAACACTGGCGTCCCTGGGGTGTGGGAAATCAGGATTTTGGAATGCCTTCTCTGCGACGTGTTTCCCATCTGTTTGTTTCCCCGAAGCACCCACTGCTCCCCATCAGGACAAGGCCCAGGCGGGCCTCCCAGGCAGAGCTCTTTTCCTTCCACAGCATCTGTCCCCCTCCCCATCGCAGCAGACGGTAGTGCTAATTATGCCCCAGACTGTCATCGACAGGAGCCTCATGGCTCATCTTTGAGTAGCAAAGTGAATTGGCTAGTCTGGGCAGTTCCTAAGTGGCATGATGTTTGGACCTCCCTAATGACTAGGATAAAATAATGCAATTTCCTGGGCTCTGTGGAATTCTGAAGGGCCTCCCAGGCAGAGCTCTTTTCCTTCCACAGCATCTGTCCCCCTCCCCATCGCAGCAGACGGTAGTGCTAATTGTGCCCCAGACTGTCATCGACAGGAGCCTCATGGCTCATCTTTGAGTAGCAAAGTGAATTGGCTAGTCTGGGCAGTTCCTAAGTGGCATGATGCTTGGACCTCCCTAATGACTAGGATAAAATAATGCAATTTCCTGGGCTCTGTGGAATTCTGA
>NW_007738412.1:21597-36149 GCF_000696425.1 Galeopterus variegatus | reverse complement strand
TTGGACCTCCCTAATGACTAGGATAAAATAATGCAATTTCCTGGGCTCTGTGGAATTCTGAAGTCTCCAGCTTTTAAAGCTACTGCAAAATACTCTTTAGATACTAAATACATAATACGCTTCGTGGTATTTTTTTTTTCTTTTTTGGACCATCAGCTTGTGCCCATTCTGCTACACATGCCCAGTTTAAGAGGCATCTGCTGCCCCTATTTTCTATTTTCAGGGTTGTTAAATGGAGAGAAGCCAGATACACTAAGCAAATAGTAGTGCCGAATTAACATGAGCATCATGTAAATGCTCAGCAGTGCTAAGAGGAGTTCAGGGTTTCTCTCAGTAAGAAGAAATTCCCTAGTATGGGTGAGATGGATTTATAATGTCAAAGGGGTCTATGGTTTGTATCCCGTGCATTTGCTAATGGTAGGTGGTTGTGTAATCAGCATCTCAGAAATGTAAATTCCTCATCACTTAGCTGTGGTCAGACTGGACAATATCTAACGCAGAGGGTCATTGGAATGATGATATCAGCCATGTATAAAGTGTGGCATGAGCCTAGCACATGGGTAGGGCCTGGTACATGGATCGAGCTGGCTGTTGGACCATTTGAATCTGGTGAACATGTGTCCCTCATGAGGAGCACATCAGAGTAGTCCAACCCTCAGGTCACAGAGGCCTTGGGTTCCTTCTGAATATTTAACACAGGGAAGGTTTACACAAGTGATAGAAGAGCTGAGAGGCCAAGCATGGGACTCTGGTAATACAGATTAGCACAAGAAGCCATTACCATGCCTGGGCTGCAGAGGGAGGAGACACAGGGAGGAGATCGCTTTCCCCAAGGCCGGGGTCTCCCAGTATAAGCTGGGGCCATGGCCAGCCAGGTGGGCTGGAGCTGGAGCCAGAGCCACAGAGGACACACAGCAGCCATCAGACATGCCACCTGCAGAGTGGATGGGGAGAAATCCCCTGGCTTCTTTCTCCTTTTCTTCCACCTTCCCATTCTCCACCAGTGCCAAATCCAAAAGTTGGGAGGACACAGGAGTCTGAGCTTTAGGGGTGAGCCCCCTATCTCACTGAGTAGAGAGCAGAGCAGGGGAAAAGTGAGGAAGGGAACTGAGGGAAACAGGCCTAAGTCCCGGCCAGTCCAATGGTCTGGCCTAATGAAACGGTCTGGCTTGGGGGTCTTCATCTGGTGAGACATTTTATTTCCAATCTATCTCTTCCCCTCCTGGTCTTGTCCCCAACCCTCCTCAGGCCTATTTCCCAAATGTTCGTGAATGTTTTGCTCAAGTTGGTTCATTCTCACGTTTATAGATGAGATGGGAGGAGAGACAGCAGCCCTGCTGTGGCTTCGCCCACCCTACTTAAATGCCTGAGTGCCTGCAGCAGCTGGGGGACCAAGCTCGGAGGGGAGTCAGATGACCACACTGCTCCTGCTGTGCATGTGCTCTGCCCAGAGTGGGGCAGAAATCCCACGCAGGCTCTCTTGGGGATCCTGGGGTGCTTTGGCCCTGAGTTTGGATGCTGGTCTCCTGTGAGGAGAGGGCTCCCTCATTGAGTCCCCTGCATTAGTGCCTAAAGCTCTGGCTTCAAACTCAGGCTCAACCCAGGAAAGGTAGAGAATAGAATATTCTTTAGCATTATTTGGAGAAAATGGCATCTACGGTGTTAAACTTCATGTTGACAAACTTCATTCTATCACTGAAATGAACTCAAAGCCATCCACNAAGGGAACTGAGGGAAACAGGCCTAAGTCCCGGCCAGTCCAATGGTCTGGCCTAATGAAACAGTCTGGCTTGGGGGTCTTATCTGGTGAGACATTTTATTTCCAATCTATCTCTTCCCCTCCTGGTCTTGTCCCCAACCCTCCCCAGGCCTATTTCCCAAATGTTCGTGAGTGTTCTGCTCAAGCTGGTTCATTCTCACGTTTATAGATGAGATGGGAGGAGAGACAGCAGCCCTGCTGTGGCTTCGCCCACCCTACTTAAATGCCTGAGTGCCTGCAGCAGCTGGGGGACCAAGCTCGGAGGGGAGTCAGATGACCACACTGCTCCTGCTGTGCATGTGCTCTGCCCAGAGTGGGGCAGAAATCCCACGCAGGCTCTCTTGGGGATCCTGGGGTGCTTTGGCCCTGAGTTTGGACGCTGGTGTCCTGTGAGGAGAGGGCTCCCTCCTTGAGTCCCCTGCATTAGTGCCTAAAGCTCTGCCTTCAAACTCAGGCTCAACCCAGGAAAGGTAGAGAATAGAATATTCTTTAGCATTATTTGGAGAAAATGGCATCTACGGTGTTAAACTTCATGTTGACAAACTTCATTCTATCACTGAAATGAACTCAAAGCCATCCACAACAGTCTACCATCGTAAATTTGGGAAAAGCTTCATGCATCAGGGGAAAAAAATTTAAAAAGCAGTTTATTCTCCCAACTATGGCACATCCTATTGATGGAATATAATTGATTATTAAAATATTTATGCTGATGGGGGAAAATGTGTTACAGTGTATGGAAGAAAGCAGGATGCAAATTTATGTCAAACAAAGGCAGCAACAAATAAGCAAACAATGGCTTAGAAAAATGTCTGGAAGGGAATACACTAAAATGTTGTCTTTGGGAGGCTAATACTCTGATTGATTTTTGTGCAAAGAAAGTAAGTTTACCCCAGAAATTCCCAATTCAGGAACTGGTCTTATCTTTGTATCCTCTTTCCTTCCCCATCCCCAGAGCATTGTAGGCACCAATTGTGCATGAAGTCCATGGAGGGGCCCGCCGTGTGTTTCCAAGACCATACAACAAGCCATACTAAGATGTCATCAGACCACCTCTTGAATATCCATCAGGTGTTCTTACCTGGCCACATGCTGCCCGGGGTGAGGGCCACATAGGTAGGAGTAAAGAATGATTCACCTTGTCTGGACCGAAGCTGCAGAATCCAGGGAGAGAGCCTCGCTGTCTGGTCAAGCAGGGCCGGTGACACCACTGTTGGGATTTGGAAGAAACCAGAAGGGAATGATGAGCAATTACAGATTTGGAACTACACCAGTGAGTTTAGAATCTCTCCTGTACCATGCATTTTGTTGAGGTTCTAATTCTGTGATCTTTTTCCATAATGCGACATTCTTAGTCACTAATTTGCCCTAAGTGACTTCACTAATTTGTTTCCTCAAGACAGGAAAGGCTTTGGATATGCAGCAGGAAATTTTAGGGGTCTGAGAAAAGGTAGGCTAAAAAGGAGGGAAGGGTCTGATAAGGGAGAGAAGAATGTGAAGGTGAACTTTGGCTTCTTTCTCCATGTTCATGCCTCCACAGTAAATGCCTGCCCAAACCCTACAAGTCGTGCCATGGGACTCCCAAGGGCTGTTGGCGGGGTCCCTGAAGAGTCCTCTGATTCTCATTCTCACACAATATTCTGCAAGGAAAAACTCACCTCTTGCTGGAATTCCTAACTTGGTAATCCCTCACCAATTAGCTCAACACCTTTTTAGATAGCACTTGACAGAGGGGTGTGTGTGGTGTGGATGTGGGTGTCACATGACCAGCCCAGTACAGTTGTCCTGCAGCCCCTCCTTCCTTCCACTCTCATTGGACTGCAGTGGCTCTTAACGCTTGCTCAAGCCTCAACACCTCTCCTGGGAACTGACAGTGCTTGGGAAAAAGTTGTTCTTTCTGAAGGGAGAATTAAACATGAGCGATTGAAAATCAAAACAAGCTAAAATAAAGTGCAAGCCTGCTGAGAATTAGTTGAACCTATTTGATGTTTCATGACAACCAATTACTTTCTGCCTGGATTTTAGGTTCTCGTAGTCTGAGGAGGTAGGTGTGTGAGTTCCCTGGGGCTGCCCTAACAAATTACTGCAAAGTTGGTGGTTTAAACTAAAGCAACAGAAATTTATTCTCTCACAGTTCTGGAGGCCAGAGTTTGAAATCTTGGCTCCCCTGGAAGCTCTAGGGGGACTCAGTCCTTGCCTCTTCCAGCTCTACTGGCTCTAGGTATTCTTTGCTGTGGCTGCATCACTCTAATCACTTCTCCTGGCTGCCTTTGTGTGGGACTGTCACAACTCCTTTGGCCTCTCTTCTGTAAGGATACATGTGCTTGCATTTTGGCCCACCTGGATAGTCCAGAATAAATTCCTTCCCTCAAGATCATTAATTAACCATAGCTTTTGCCATAGAAGGTAATATTTACAGGATCCAGGATTAGGATATGGGCATATCTTTGGTGCAACCAGTCACCCCACTACACTCGGTGTCATGATGGTTAATTTTAGGTGTCAAATTGACTGGGTGAACGAATTCCTAGAGAACTGGTAAAGCATTTCTTCTGAGGGCGTATGTGAAAGTGTTTCCAGAGGAGACTGGTGTATGAGTCAGTGCACTGAGCAGGGAAGATGTCCCTTCAATGTGGGTAGGCACCATTCAATTGGCTGGGGGCCCAGACAGAACAAAAAAGGGAAAAACATTTCCTCTCTCTTTCCTGCAGCTGGGACATTTTCTTCCTCCTGCCCTTGGACATCAGAACTCCAGGCTCTCTGGCCTTGGGACTCCAGGACTTACACCAGCAGCCCCCTTTGCCCTTCGGGTTCTAAGGCCTTTGGAGTGAGAATTACACCATCAACTTGCCTGGTCCTGATGCTTTCGGACTTGGACTGAGCTATTCTACCAGCACCCCTGGGTCTCCTGATGAGCTTGCAGATGGCCTGTTGTGGGACTTCTCAGCCTCCATAATCATGTGAGCCAATCACTCTAATAAATCCCCTCTCATCTGTGTGTCTATGTATCTATGTACCTACGTACATACCTGTCTCGCATTGATTCTGTCTCTCTGGAGATCCCTGGCTAATAAACTAGGTAATTCTTTTTTCTGTTTGTCTTATCATAGAATAGACTCTTGCACATAAAATTTGTTGCTTTCTAAATGCATGAGTTTTCAAGTTTTGCTTCCATTCTTTCCTTTTGTTAATGGCCTAAGTAGAAACATGACTCACGTGGACTTCTCCCTTTGTACTTAATCTTACATTATGAAAACAAGCTACTCTCTCTGAATAAAATGAGATTCCATCTCTTTATCACCTGGCCATGTGTACAAAGAAAGGGTGTTTGGTGGGTACTTTTTCATGAAGTTACTGCTTAAGGAGCTCAGGCTGTCCTAAAAGTAAGTCTGGAAGAGGTTTCTCCTTTCCCTGGGGCTTATAGATTCCGAGGTATGGGGGAAAAAAGAGGCATTTCCCTCATTATCTTTCTAACATTCTTGAAAAATGTCATTTTCTGCTTCTTTTTTTTTTTTTTTTTTTTAAAAGATGACTGGTAAGGGGATCTCAGCCCTTGACTTGGTGTTGTCAGCACCAGGCTCAGCCAGTGAGCCAACCGGCCATCCCTATATGGGATCCGAACCCGCGGCCTTGGTGTTATCAGCACCGCACTCTACCGAGTGAGCCACAGGCCGGCCCATGTTCTGCTTCTTGAAAACCCAATATGCAGCGTTTAGCTCCAGGAGTGTAGGGTTGAATTTTTTTCACTTTGTTTATTTTAATGAGCTGGACATTAGTTACTTTATTGGACTTTTATTACAGGAGAATGAAAATCTATAGTGCCATGCAGCGTTTAGCTCCAGGAGTGTAGGGTTGAATTTTTTTCACTTTGTTTATTTTAATGAGATGGACATTAGTTACTTTATTGGACTTTTATTACAGGAGAATGAAAATCTATAGTGCTTATATAATTAAATATTATAATATAATTAAATATTCTTTCAAGCTCTTTTCTTCCTAAAGATAAGAAGGGTAATGCTGTAATATTTGTACACTGTGAGTTTCCAACTGGGCTAATCAGATATTAGAAGTAGAATCCCCAGGCCTGGGATGGGGGAGAAGGCTTGGGAGGGAAAAGAAAAGTTCCATTTGGGCATGGAGGGTAAATGCTGGACACAGCCCTATTCCCCCTTCCCATGAATACCAGAGTTCCCCTCCCCCCTAGGAAACTACTCTTGGCCAAGGTAGTTACCCAAGGAAAGGCACGTCCCCTTTAAGACAAAGGGAAGACTGGAGGAAGCAGGGACCCTAAGTAAAGGAATTAGCATGCTGGTGCTGAAACACTCTGGTGCCAGGAGAGTAGCAAGTGGATTAACTTATCTACTCAGCCAGATCTCCCATACCCTCTGAGTTATGTGCGCTGGGCGAGGGTCTGTGCGTAAGCTTGCAAATGATTTATGCCCCTGCTTTGATCTGTTCACTATATAACTGTTGCATGTACTCCATGGCAGTGTCGCTATCTAGCTGGCCGGCCACTGTCAGTGACTACTGTAAGTCTAATAAACCAATGTCTCTACCTATTGTATTACTGAGTGAGTTCTTTGGAGTAGGCAAACACTATGTGAGTGCCCTATCAGATTTGGGGCTCACTTTAATAAGGCCCGCGATCCATGGCCTTATTAAAATTGGCCACGGTCATGCATAATGTAACATAGACCAAAGCAGAGAAGAGGGAGGAAAGAGGTCAGAAGACAGAGCTTTGGGGAAAGCTCATATTTAGAAAAGGGGTGGAAGAAAAGGCATCAGAAAGGGGGCAAAGAAGAAGTAAACTGAGGGGTGGAGAAAGAACCAGGAAACTCAGAAACAAGGAGGAGACAGTTTCTAGAAAGTGGCAGTGGTTAACTGTGCAAACAAGAGGGCAAGAAAGAGGACAACTGAAAAAGGACCTTTTACATGAACAACGAGGAGGTCATTGGTGACCTTTGGCAGCATTTTCAGCAGATTGGGCAAGGCTCCCCGGAGTGCAAGTGAGTTGGAAAAGCAAGTGGGTGATGGAAGTGCTCTGAACAGCTCTGAAGTGCCCTAGGGGTGAGGTGGCGTTAATGTTACTGTCGTCATGGAAACAGAAACCATTTAGGAGAACTAAAAGCCACTTAAAACCCCTGCCTCTAGCCCATTGTATCCCCTTGGTCTCCTGTGAGTTATGCTGATAAGAAGCAGTCAGAAGAGGGGCAGAGCAATTTCGGGTTTCTTCCTTTTAGAGGTAGTGCCTAACTGGAAATCTTCCCTCTTTTTCTTGAGAAGGAAGCCAGCTAAGCACCAACACCCACACCAGCTCCTACAAAGCACAGATGACTGGCTGACCAAAGTTCCTTACTTCCTTTCTATTGGCTGACACTGTTCATAAAGTATTATCTGCTGTTTCACTTTTCTTTTAAACGAGCAAGATGAATTGCTGGGAGGAGAAAGGCAGGAGAGAGAGAGAAGACACAAGCCAAGGCCGCTGACAGACAGAAACCGTCAGGTGGGCATTTTTGTCTTTGCTTGGTTAATTCACGGTTGAGGATTGTGCCTTGATTCTCACTTCATAGTCAGAGGAGTAAATTTTGAAAATTAAATTTATTTTGTTCTACTCTAAATAGTCGTTTAAAATATACTGGGAAAGCACAGCAGAGTAGAAGGGAGCAAAAACCACCACTGAGACAGCCTGTAATTGACATTTGGGGGGTATTTCATTCTCGATTTGTGTGTGTGCATATAATTTTAGTTTGATGTTCATAGTTGTGTCCGTATAGTATGGGTGAGTTTATACCCATTTCTTCCATTACAGACTATGTTTTTCCCCACATTGCTATAAATTCTTCATAATGATAATTTTAGATTGCTGCAGAATATCACATGAGATTTACTACACTTTACCAAACATTCCTCTATTTTTGGCCATATAGTGGGTCTTGCTTTGAGGAGAGGGGAGGTTAAGTTTGAGAATGTATGTTTCAGTGGTTTTTCCCAGAAGCGCCGTGAGAGTGAAAGTGTGTGAGTGCATGAGCTTATAATCCAGTCCGTTCATTACCCCTCACATAGTACTTAACTATTTATGAAATACGTTTGCATACGTCAGTTCATTTGACCCCATCAGGGTTTTTCAACTCTGCCTGTACATTCAGCCTGAATCATGAGATTCTGAGGAAATTAGAAAATTAACCCTAGAATAATTGAAACTTAGCTTTTAGGGATCAGCCAGTCATCTGTAGTGTTTTGTTTTATTTTCCAAAAACTTTCCAGAGGGTTCTAGTGGGTGGTCAGCATCAAAAGAGCTGACCTAAGCCATTTAAATATTTTCCTGCCTCTGAGTAACGCATATTAAGAGAAAGGGAGGTACAATTTCAGGCAAGCCATTCAAATCTCCCTTTCAACACTACATAAATAAAGCAAATTGTAGAGTAACTTGTGGGAAACATAAGACTTCTAGAAATTTCTATTATTTACCTCAACCACATAAACTACTGAGATGAGAATCTACTTGAGTGTTTCAACTTACTAATGCTTTAAAGAGCTGGATTTGTTTCTAGTGCTTTGGTGGTCAAGAGTTACAGAAGTTGAGGTTCTGGAATGTTCTAAAGGTATCAAAATTAAGCCAAATCTGTTAATAGGAATGAAGAAGCCAGTGAAGCCAGATTTCCTTTCTTTTGCAAATTCTTTAGGATCAAACAAAAGGTGGGCATGTAGTAGTTGGCCAGTCACAAACACACCATAGGTACAACAAAGATCACTGGGGTTAAATTTGGAGGCAGGGGGTGGCTTACCCTTGTTTTCCAGGAGCACCCCAGACATGACACTTACCTTTTCTGGACCCCATGTCCTCATAAGGAAAGCGGACAGAGCTTGTACCAGGGCTGTGTTCTGGTTTCTCCCATCAAGAATTGAGAACAGACCAAAAAGCAGCTGAACCTGGGGCAGGGATGTACTTCTCTTGATTCAGCTTAACTTGATCAACAGCATGTTAATCAGATTTCTTCTCGTTTTGACTCAGTCGAGGAGAATACCTGTTTAGCACCTTCTTTCATGAACATAAACATTCATGTAGTACTTTACCATTTATGAAATATGTTTACATACATCAGTTCATTTGACCCACATAATAGCCTTATGTGCTGGAGAGTATAATTCTTATTTTAAAGTTGGTAAAGATGAAGCCAAAGAGTGTAGGATCTTTACCAACGTGGAACCAGAACTGGTCCAATCTGGTTGAGCCCAGGGAACATGCTTCCTTCCTTACACCCTAAATAATGGATATCGTAAAAAATTAGTCAAATTTTATGTCTATATAATCGAATGCTCTTTAGCCAGTTAAATAATAACATTGATGTTTATCAGTTGGCAAAGAAAAGTGAGCACAATACAGCAATAAGAAAAAAGCAGGGTACAAAACAGCACCGTAATATGTTTCCATTTTTGTTTACAATATTTACATACATTTGAAGAAAGATAGAAGGAAGCATATGCGCAAAAATTTAGATATGTCTAATTAGTGGTAAAACTTGTAATTTAATTTTATTTCAGCTTGTATTACCTTGTTATTTTTACCACAAACACACGCTACTACTGTAATAAAATGTAAAGCAAATTAAATAGAATTGTTCACGTCTTTCTGGTTGGCTCTTCTCCAGGTGAAATGGGCCCAACTCCTTTGACTTGGCCACCAAGAAGCCTCCTATTTAATTCTCTGGGTTTTGTACCATATCGTCACAAATCGTATTGCTCCTTAGCTAGCACTGACTGAGCACTTAGCATGTGTCAGGCACCAGGTTAATCACTTCACATCCATTTTCTCCATCAATACCCCATTCCTTCCTTGGCAGCTGAGAGTTTTGAAGCTCAGAGGGGTGGAGTGAAGTAATAAAAGTGACTAAAAGGCAGAGCCGAGACTTGAGCCCAGGTCCTTTCTATCTCAAAAGCACACACTTCCATCCATTATACCATCATGCCTCCCCATACATCTGGGGTCATAAAAGGAATCCCCACCACTAAGCAACACCCATTTTGGAGGAAAGATATATATTTGTGCAGTGTACTCAGTGCTATGTGTCAGGATCACCTCAGGCATTGTTAGTGCTCTCCGAGATAACACTTGCTCATCTGTCTTTCTTCTTCTGTCTTGGGAATCAGAGGCTCAGATTCAGAACAATTCTCTGGCCTTACTTAGATCAGACTTTGGGTTCATAACAGATACCTCCAATCTTCCTTAATACACTGAAGAACTGCATTAGGAAATGACAAACAATTGTTGAGATTTTTTATAAAATTAAATCCATGATCAACAACATAGACTCATATGCTGTATTAACCAAGGAGAGCTGAGGAAAGTTTTTGGAACCAGAGAGAAGACATTTAGTCAAAACAGAGCTTTCAAACAAAAATGAAGTCACACAGGTTGAATATCCCTAATCTGAAAACCTGAAATTCAAAATGCTCCAAAATTCAAAACTTTTTGAACACAGACATGATGCTCAAAGGAAATGCTCATTGGAGCATTTCAGATTTTGAATTTTTGTATTGCTGAACTGGTAAGTATAACACAAATATTGCAAAATCCAAAAAAATCTGAAATCCAGAACACTTCTGATCCCAGCCATTTCAGGTAAGGGATACTCAACCTGTATCTCCAAGGAGCTCGGAGCTGTCCACACATGCTATTTTTTTTTTTTCCCATTGAATCTGTGTGTACTCTTTAAAATTAATTTATTATTATTATTAACATTCTAAGATGTTGTGGAGCAGTTGGAGGGGTGGGGGAGAGGAGAAGAGAGAGGGATATAGGGTGGGAGGAGGAGGAAGGGGGCATGGTCAGGCATGGCACCCCCCTCTTTCCAGCAGAGGAGCCCAGGGGGCTTCTGGTGGTGGCTTGGTCATGGCTGGGCTGGATGTGGACTTCAGCGGGGTGTTGTTGAGGCCCTCGGCCCTGCCCCACCCCAGGAGTCCAGGGTGCTTCCAGTGGTAGCTTGGTAGTCGTCACTGGGCTGGATGCAGATGTCTGGGGGTTATGGCTGAGGTCCTCGGCCCCTACCACCTTGGCTTGGGAGCCCGGGGCACTTCCAATGGCAGCTCAGTGGTCATTGCTGGGCTGGATACAGATGCCGGGGGAGCGTGACTGATGCCCTCCCCACCACTGACCCCAGCTTGGGAGCCCAGCCTGAGAGGCTTCCAGTCCTTCTAGGTTTTATAGGTGTTCTTTGGTGGTGTTAGACCTTTACTGGTTAGTATCAGAACTTTGTCTCTGATCTGTGGGGCTTTTGTTTTTCTTCTAGTTCTGTTTTGGATTATTCACTATTCCCACCACTTAAACTCTGCACTGGAACTAATTTGTAGTCCTTTGGTTCCTTCTAAAATAGGGGAAATTCCTGTGGGAACCAGCACTTAAGCCCTGTGGTTGAGCTAAATTGCTGCTTTGCTGCTGATTCTCTGGGGAAGGCTTTTACCAGCTTCTGTTTTGGATTATTCACTATTCCCACCACTTAAACTCTGCACTGGAACTAATTTGTAGTCCTTTGGTTCCTTCTAAAATAGGGGAAATTCCTGTGGGAACCAGCACTTAAGCCCTGTGGTTGAGCTAAATTGCTGCTTTGCTGCTGATTCTCTGGGGAAGGCTTTTTGTGCAGCTCAGGTTTTAATTGTTGACCTTGTAAGTACTTCTGGGTCTTGCGAGGTCCAGTAAATCCGGGTTGTGTGGAAACTCTGGTCTGGGCCTGAGGCTTTTCAGCAAACTGCACCCCCTGCAGTTCTATATTCCTGACCAGTGTCCACTGTGTGGTCCTGTGCTGATTGGAGGGCAGATCAGCTGTCCATGCTGTGCCTCAACATTCCCCCACTGGGCCCATCTCCCCCATCACACACACTCCAAACACTTCCCATGGGGCAGGTTGTGTGCTGGTCCCTTGTGATGACTCACCAGCCTCTGAGTGGCTCCTTTCTCAGTTGTCTGTGGTCCCTTGCTCCTGTGTGGGTTCGTGGGAATCCTGTTAGTGATCTTGCTGACCTGGGGACACCAAGGCCCTCTTCCTCCCTGCAGCCTCCAAGCAATTTCATACTAAGGGCACAGCTGTGGCTTTTGCCAGCTCTTGCTCCATGTGCTCACCAGGACCAGCCTTGAAGTGATTGGAGCTCCAAATGGTCAGAGTTGTCCCTTCTTTCTCTCATCATGGCTTCTCGTGCCTTCATGCACTCCGTAGGTCTCTCCTCCTCTTCCTCTGAGCTCTACTGGCCTCAGCTTGGCAGTCATTGCTTTTTAATAGTTGTAAATTGGTTGATAGTGGGAGAGGATGACACTGGGTATTTTCTATTCTGCCATCTTGGTCAGAAGTCCTGAATCTGTGTTTGTTTGTTTATTGTGGTGACTGAATGTTAGTGGTTAGGATTAACATGAAAAAAAAAAAAAAAAAAGAGCTACCTTTGGAGAATATTAGAGAAAAGAAACAAGGGGATTTAGCTAAGACAGAGGTGGGAAGAAGGACGTCAGAGACAAAGCCATGCATCTTGTTCTTGGAGGCAGAAGTATCCCCTCACATGCTCAGATGCCAGCCTTCTGCTAGGCTTCAGGCCCTGCTACAGCCCTCAGGATAAGTTGTTCTCTGGGAGCACTTGTCCCCTTAAAATAACACAAGAAAGAATGAAATTGTGGAAAGATTCCAGTTTTAAGGGTGTAGTCAACCACAGATGTGTCCACGATAGGCACCTTTTTGCACATGGAAAGGAATTTCCATGGAGAGTATGCAAACTGACCAATCAAGACAATAGAGGGGAAAAAACTTGTCAGCAGCAAAAGACAGAAAAAATGCACCAGTTGCTAAACCACTAGTCGAATGCTGGTGCTTATAAGATTTGACATTTTGGCCAAACAAACACTTTCCTAGCTGTCATTTCCACCCTTACAGATCTTTGCCCTAATGGCAGCTCTGGCAATACACATCTTGAGGGGTCTCTTCTTCCATCTGTCCATGTACATTTGTGGTAAAGGATGTCATGTTACCACATGTTCTATGGTCAGAACAAAGTTCTCCTTTCAGTGGAGGGAGGCCACAGCTGGTGTACACTGCATGTCCAGCCCCATTGCCAGGCTGGGCCTAACAGTCAATTTTTCAAGAAAGCCCAGCAGCCTTAGGCAGAGGCTTTGAGGCTTCCTTCCAGGCAGGGAAGGGTCTGGTGGCTCCTGTGAGTTCTCAGGAGTCAGAGAAAGTGCTAGAAAGAGAAAGAGGCAGACATAAGCTGAAGGACATGTGTGGATCCATAGCTGGTAGAAATCACTGAAAAGTTGACACACCAACTACTCTGATTTCAAGAAAATGCTCTCATTGGAATACTTAATATCATACAATAGGGGCCGGCTGGTGGCTCACTCAGGAGAGTGTGGTGCTGATAACAACAAGGCCGTGGGTTCGGATCCCATGTAGGGATGGCCGGTTGGCTCACTTGGGAGAGCGTGGTGCTGACAACACCAAGTCAAGGGTTAAGATCCCCTCACTGGTCATCTTTTAAAAATAATAATAATAATAATAATAATATCATACAATATGGTATCTGTGGCCTTTAGGACTAAAATAGAAAACCAAGAAAATGACACAAGTTATTTGGGGGATTTCTGAATTTTCTCTGAACATTATGGGATTTGGTCAAGAGGCAGGTCAGAAAGACCAACCAATAGCCAACATCCCCTAAAATCTCTGACACCTCCTTCCCCCATCTTGGTGGACTCCTGAAGAATCTGAGGAGAGAAGGGGAAGGCAGGCTGGAAAATGTGCTTATAAAAGAAGCCACTTAGATTAGGCAATTGCAAATGAGAAACTGCTCAGTGCATTTGGTCCCCACAAGGACCCTAGTCTATCATGGCAATTGCATGCTGTATCAGTCCATTTCTGTTGCTTATAACAGAATACCTGAAACTGGGTAATTTGTAAAGAAACAGTACTTATTGCGTACAGTTTCAGAGGTTGGGAAGCCCAAAGTCCAGGAAACAGATCTGGTGAGGGCTTTGTTGGTGGTAACTCTACACAGCAACACAGGTTGTCACATGGTGGATAGATTGAGCAGAAAGAGGGAGAGCTTCTCATGAGCTGTCCTTTTAAAGCCATCAGAACCACAACCACGACCACCATTAAACCATCAAATGAGTTAATCCATTCACTATGGCATGGTCCTGATAGTCTAATAACCTCGTCAAGGCCTTACCTTTCAATTATCATAATAGGATTTCTCACCCTCAACAGTTACAGTGGGGATTAAAGCTTCAGTGAGTTGGGGGGGACATTCAATCCACGGCACATGTTAATGCCACACCACTCGTGCTGCAAGGGTTCACTCAGATCTTCCCTCCAATGGAAAACAGAACAGTTTCAGAGACTGCTCCTCAGGGGCTTCAAGCTATCCCAGGAATCTGCAGAATCCTGTGAAAAATACACCAAATTTTATGTTTGCTGAGCTCTAGGGCAAGTCAGACACGATTTGGTTAGGATACAAGAGGAGAAAACCCTATGAGCTTTGAGACTTCCAAATGTGGCATCTTAACTAAAGGAACTCTTAAGAGAAAGGCAAAAATGAGACAATAAAATCCTGCCCAGGCCTCAGAGAGGAAACCTCGGTTTCCCTGCAGGGTGAATTATCAGGCCCCTGGACTTTGGATGAGAAGTCCCTTTCTGCCCCAGAGCTGTTGAAGAGAATCTCTGCAGTACAGAAAAAGTGAATTGGAAAATTTCCTCCTCCGGCAACTTCCAGAGCCATAAATGCTTATTTAATGGGCCCTAGTTTGCAGCACATCTAATGA
>NW_007738412.1:18610-21216 GCF_000696425.1 Galeopterus variegatus | reverse complement strand
GGCAACTTCCAGAGCCATAAATGCTTATTTAATGGGCCCTAGTTTGCAGCACATCTAATGACAAACCTTTCACCAATGTGCCAAGGTGCTGACTCAGACGGCATGCATTCAGAAAACAAAGGGTCATTAGCCTGGTGGCCCATGAAGTGACTTGCACTTTGGGGCTCTTTGAGGCACTTTGGGGGTGACAGGGTGGAGGAAGAATCAGAGCAGCAAAATTCTCCAACGTGCTGAGTCCATGGAAACAGGGCCCTATATGGTTTACTCCCCTCCACTTCTCTTACTCTGGAAGCCTAGAGACCATCTCAGTTCCTCATTCCAAAGATGTTGCAAACTCAGTTCTTTACAGCTGTATTTCTGTTTTGATCTCTGAGAACTTAATCCACTTTACCCCTTTGAAAAAATTCCGAAAACATAAGACCATTTCTGAGAGTCCAGAAAGGTCCACAAAGCTTTGCATGTCTAACATGACATCTGGAGCTTGCTGCAACTGAGTTCTGAGTTAGCAGCTTAGATTTCAAGAACAGACTCACAATGATATTTCCCAGTTCTGGGGGCCACATTAGCTCAGCACTCTGGGGCCTCAGGGGTTGTGAGGGACGAATGTGTTGCAGAATCTTCTACTCCAGAGGGTTGTGTCCTCTCTGCATACTCTTAGGGAGCTAATTCTGCGAGCCTTTGCAGTAGCAACAGATCACATTTACGTGTTGCCTTCTCTGGCACTTTCTCTGAGTCAGTCACTGGCCTGAGTGCTATTCCTATATATCCTCTCACTTCATCCTTACAACCGCCCTATAAAAGAAGGACTATTATTATCATTATCCTCTTTTCAGTGACAAGGAACTAAGGCTCAGGGAGATAAGAGTCGCCTGCCCAAGGTTGTGGAGCTGTTGAATGAAAGAACCAGGACTCAGGACCTGAGTCTGTGCTCTTCTCGACTGCTTCCCTGCAGCAAAGGCTCAGGGAGATAAGAGTCGCCTGCCCAAGGTTGTGGAGCTGTGGAATGAAAGAACCAGGACTCAGGACCTGAGTCTGTGCTCTTCTCGACTGCTTCCCTGCAGCAGGAGCAACCACTGGCAAGCCTCCCACCATTTTTTTAACCATTAAATCATCTCTCAGTCCTTGCTTTGTCATTTTCACTAATGCCCTGAGAAGTTTTTTCTCCTTAAGACTTTGTCTAAGTCCCCAATTTGAGTTTTCATAATAACAGTTGACATCACTGAGTGCTCATCCTCTGTGAGATACTCCCCGTTCATTATGCAATTCATAGTTGAGGAAACTGAGGCTCAGGGAAGATAAATCACTTACCCAAGATCCCACAGCTGATAAGTGGCAGATTTGGCTCTATTACCTTATATTGACTCTCTCCTGTCAACGTTTCTGTGAATTATAAAAAGGTGTCCTGTTTGCCATTCCCCAGTATGCAGTAGCTCTGGGAGCTAAAATTCAAGTTATGCTCTAAAATTATGTGAAGAGCATTATTGTTGGGTGAGTTGTGATTTGCATGGTGGGTTATTAAAGCAGAATCCTTTTACTGTGGGGAATTCAAACCCACAGCAACAGGGTGGTTAGATGTGAGGAGGAGAAGGAAACATCTACTGGAGCTGCAAACTCGCCTGGACCATTAAATCCCATGTTTCTGTGTCTAACACGTGCACTTGAAGAGTGTGTTATGGTAACGCTCATTTGTCCAGTGATGAAGAGTTTATCAAGTTCCCTCAAATATGCTCTTCGTCGAATAGGGTTTGCAAAATCCTGTTCCTCCTACAAATCTGATAATCTGAAGAGGCCAATGTGACAAGTCTGCCTAACACATATCTACCAAAGCACATGAAGAACTAATCTTAGGCTGCAGTAGTTTAATCACACGTGTTGTAGGAACGATAAAAAAGTGAGATGCCCATGGGAAGCGTTGGTTGGGTAAGGTGACGTGCCGAAGGCAATGCACATGTTGAAGAAGAAGAGGATTTGGCTCAGCCAGAGTTAGGCCCCCTACAGGTTGGGGAAGGGAGGCTGGGCAGAGGACAAAACAGCGGCATGTAAGGCACAGGAACATGCGTGAAGAAGTGCAAATCCAGGTCTGGGCTGTATGGTCTCAAGGAGCAGTAAAATAATAACAAGGATGCCAGCGCCACAGTCTTCCAAGCATTGTTACATTTGATCCTCTCAGAGCCCTCTTCAGATATGGGATCCGGGGAGCATCATTATCCCCACTGTACAAGTAAGCTTCCCCAAAGAAGCTAAGTGATGTGTCTATACGAGGCCTTCAACTTAGGAAATGGCAGACTAGGAGCCAGATGTCTGTGCTGTGTCTACCATCTGCCACTTCGTTGTACAGTGCCACTCATTGGTGTTGACTCTCATATATGAGAATACAGGTGTGGCTGGGGCCAAGTGGCGCACAGTCTTGTATTTCTGGTTAAGGAATTTGCATTTGGTCTGATAGACAAGTATAAGTTCATGGGGAAATAAAAATGGCATTGTAACTAGTTAAATCCGGCAGTGGTGTTCAGGTCAGGAGATACCCATAATTTCTCATCATTGTCTAGCAAAGTTTGAGCTCAGGATGGTGAAGTTTTACACATAAAATAAGGATAAAATACAAG
>NW_007738412.1:17954-18498 GCF_000696425.1 Galeopterus variegatus | reverse complement strand
ACTCTCATATATGAGAATACAGGTGTGGCTGGGGCCAAGTGGCGCACAGTCTTGTATTTCTAGTTAAGGAATTTGCATTTGGTCTGATAGACAAGTATAAGTTCATGGGGAAATAAAAATGGCATTTTAACTAGTTAAATCCGGCAGTGGTGTTCAGGTCAGGAGATACCCATAATTTCTCGTCATTGGCTAGCAAAGTTTGAGCTCAGGATGGTGAAGTTTTACACATAAAATAAGGATAAAATACAAGATACATCATGTAAAAACAATGGATATTGATTGTCAATTGATTGTCAACAACTGTCAATTGATTGGACTGAGGTATAAAAGAAAGAAGAATTAAGGAAGATATCCCAATAGTGGTCACAGGCTGAGTGGGATCAGTTTGAAGAGAAGAGTAAGCTCAGGTAGGGTTTGAGGTGGAGGCAGAATCTCCAAATAAGACTGTCCTGCAGGCAACTAAGAGAGTGTGAGTATAGCTCAGGTTAGAATTCAGGAGAAGCGACTTAAGTTCTCCTGGCTCAGGCTTTTTCTTTATTTGTAA
>NW_007738412.1:16359-17178 GCF_000696425.1 Galeopterus variegatus | reverse complement strand
TGAGAGGGAAGTTTGGTAAAAGAGAGCAGGAACAATTGACCTTATCTTGGTGATGTCAGATTCAGAGCAGGGTCTTAGCTGAGATGGAGGGGAGGGGGCAGGGCAGCCTATGGCTATAGATTAGGAAGAGGAAGATGAGAAAGGAATGACAACAGTGAGCCCACCGGTGCAGGGAATCAAGGTGTGACAGGACAAGGAGACGTGACAGAATTCCAGTGGGCGACAGAGTTAGGTAGGCGGGGAGGGGGGGGGGACACTAGCCTGTGGTTGACCTCCTGCTATGCAGAGCAAACACATTCTTTCATTTAAACTCAGAACAGTCCTAAGGGAGCAGCTTGATTAGCCTCATTCTAAAGATGAGGAAGCTAAAGCTCAGAGAGCAAAGGTCACACAGCTAGAAAGTGGGAGGCCGGGAGTCAACCCAGGTCTGCTGGAGTGTGCAGTCGACTACAGCACGGCTCAGCTGTGTGATTTGCGAGAGCAGGAAAAGTGAACAGGGGAAGAGACTGAAGTCACGTGAAGGAGATGGGCTGAGAGTAAGAATCGAGGTGTCTCCAGAGAGAAGAAGGCACGCGTCTGCCCTCCCTGACTCTAAATCTCCTTTCAGCAACAAACTTTGCAGCTGCAGAACTCGAGAGCATCCTCTCCCTCACTGTGGCCATTTCTGAACTGCTGCTCCTTTATCAGCTCCTGCCCTTGGACTTCGCCCCACCCCTCTGATAACTGACAACCTTCTTGTTGGTAAGTCCCCTGGTATGTTTGTCCCCATTGACCGCTCCCTTTTTTTTTTTTTTTTTTTTTTTTTTTTTTTTTTTTTAC
>NW_007738412.1:10538-16191 GCF_000696425.1 Galeopterus variegatus | reverse complement strand
CGGCGGGAGCGCTGCCGTGCTTCCCAAGCAGTGCACTGTAGCAGTGCGCCACCGGGCCGGCCCTGACCGCTCCCTCTTAAAAGCGGTCTTTCTCCTGGCCTCCTTGGCATTGTGTTCTTGGTTCACCTCTTAGTGTTTGTCCAGCCTCCTGTTCTCCCTGCCTGTCCCTTAATTGTTGATGGTCTCCAGGCTCTGTTCTGGACCCCCTTTCCTTCTCCGTATGAGTCATCCACTCCTCAGGGCCTCATGAAAGGTCACCATTCATTCATCAGGCTCACCTTGCTCCTCCTCCCCAGCTCTAGACTGTAACAAGGAAGTTCCATTTGCCTGTTGCGTAAATGCCCCAAATTGAACTCCTTATTTCTTCTTCCCAAACAGCATCTTCCTCATATGTTCCTTTTATTAATGAAAGGCACCACTCTCCCCACCAAATGCCTGAGAGGATCCTTGACTCACCTCTTCCCTGACCTTCAGCATCGAGTCCATCCACACCTCCAGTCAACTCTCACTCGGTTCTATCTCTCAATCCCCTCCGGGTCTGTGCACCCCCTCTGCCCTCAGCACCACCCCCCCCCAGTGCTCTGCATTCAGGCCTGCCTCCCCCAAACAGTCCTCTGTCTGCTGCCAGAATCACCTCTCTAAAATGCACATCTGCTCCCCACCTTTCGGAAGCTCTCTTTGCCCTCAGGACAAAACGCAGACTCCTTAGTATGGAAATAGGCCCCTCCTGAACCTCTCTCTGCCTGCCTTTTCCTCCCTCGCATGCTTCACCTAGACTGTATTGCTCACACTTCCCAGAATCTGCACGTGCTCTCAGTTCTGGGCCTTCGCACATTCTGTTCCCCTGCCTGGAGTCCCTGACCCTCGCTCCTTGGTCAGCCTCTCTCTTCAGAGCCTTAAAACACACTCCCTTGTTCTCCAGGCTGGCTGTGACCCTTCCCACGCATTCTCATGGCACTCTAGACTTTTCTTTCTGACAGCCTTCTCACTCGCAGAGCTTTGTCCTATTAGCTTGCCCAACTCATTCACCCCTCTGGAGGTTCCTTTAGGTCAGAGATTGTGTTTTCTCCACTGTCATGTATACAAAGCCTAATATATGTGATTCGAAAGAGGCAGACAGTGGCGCCATTGAGAGCTGGCAACTGGGTTCAAGCCCCATCCCACCACTAACTGATGCATGCACTTGGACACACAAGCTATTCCATAGCTCTACACTTTGGTCTTTTCATCTACACAATGAGCAAATCAGAGTACCTAGAGCTATTATCAAGTAATAGTACCAAGGACTGAGGATTGCTTGAGTTAATACACATAAGGAGGCTGGCAGAGTGCCTGGCGCAGAATAAACCAGCACAGTTCACTGTTGCTCCCTGTTGAATGATTGAAGCAGGGGTGGGCTGAGAGGGGAAATGCACTTTTCTAGAGCCCTTGAGCCAGCCTGGCCATGACTGGGTGGCTTGAAGTGAGGAGCATCAGTCAAAGGCCTTGCAGTCAACTTACCAGAAGGATTTTCAATGTGGAAGTTAGAAGTCCCAGAGACAGTGGCCAAATAGAAGACTCAGAATGTCACTCAGTAGCCACTAGAGAGGCTGCAGGTGTGGCAGGTCTCCCAGTTCTCCCAGGTTAGGTGCTGCCGCCCTGTCCCTCAGTGTTGCTTTACACAAAATCCCATCATTGTTTCCTTGTAAAGATGATGCAAACTGAGTCAACCTTTATTTCCCTGAAGATTATCTGCTCTTTACCAATTTACCACAATGTCAGGGCTGCTGTCCTGGTTTGTCTGAGTCAATGTGTCTGAGCACCATGGTCTTGTGGGTTCTGCAGGCAAGACACAGGTCCTTATCTAAGAACTGAAGGTAGTCACACCTGTGGGGCCATGGTCAGTGTTAACAGGGGGAGTCGGGGAAGGGGGGAAGACTGGGCGACAATGTCTAATGATTTCATGAGAATGCATCAAAAGATATTTTTTTCTAGGTATCAATAAAAATAACTTGAGTGCGATTTTGGACAGTTGGAGTTCAGCTTTGCTATTACCATGAAAGCATTCTAAGCATTAATGTAAGCTATTTATCTTCATTAGAGCATGTTTGGTTTTCTTCATAACTCAAATATGGAATCTCCATCTGCTGCTGCTGCTCCCAGTTTTTTCTTTGTTGTTGAATTACGAGGAAAGCTGCAAGAGACGAAGTCTTAATTCTTTCTTTGTTCTGAGCTTCCTTTCAGTACAGTAAGCTGAGCACATGCTCACTCCTCTCCCATTAAGGCAATAGAAATTATGCTGTTAAATTATTTCCCAGCTTCCCTTGAACTTACGTCTTCATATATTTCTCAGCTTCCTGTCACATACTTAATTGGTCTAGCTGGTTTTTATAGTCACATCTAGCAGGCAATTTTTTTTCTTTTTTTTTTTTCTTTACAGTCTAGTGAAAGGTTGCAGTGTGGTGTAGTAAAATATATTTTATATGGTCAGGAAAGAACAATCAAAATATTTTAAAGATTTCTCAAGAGAAAGTGTTGAGCTAAATGGAATTTTTAATCCAGGCTGGCCCTGCTTTTTGTTGGTGGTCTTCAACTACATGAGGTTTTTAGGAAGGTGTTTGTGTATTTTCTTTCTTTAGCTTGCTGAGAATAAGATGCTCTTGGTATGAAAGCCCCAGCTTCTGCAGGTATCCTTTCCCTACAACAGGGCCTGCTTGACAGCCATCATCCACTCTCACTCCCTGCCCCCAGCCGGCCCCTATGGGGCTCAGAACCAACCCCAACCTCAGGCAGTGTAATTAAAGCAACTCTGGGACTCGGTGTTACTCTTGGTGTTGATCTGATTCCGAACTTGGGCCTCAATTCTAAAATTAGTCTTCTCTCTTGTTCCTCGGATTCTGTTCCCAACTCATTGGGAGAAGTGGACCCCTATTTTGGTGTATTATTCCGTTTTGGTTGCTTGTAACAAAATATCTGAAAATAGGTAATTTTCAAAGAAATGAAATTTATTTCTTACAGTTTCAGAAGCTGGGAAATCCAAAGTCCAGGAAACACATCTGGTGAGGGCCTTCTTGTGGGTGGTGACTCTCTACAGCAATGCAGGCTATCACATGGTGAGAATGGTTTGAGCAAGACAGCTAACCTGCTCACTCACTGTCCTTATAAATCTACCAGAACCATGCCCACGATCACTCATTAAACCATCAATGCATTACTCCATGAATGGATCAATCACTAGTCCTCATAATCTGATCACCTCTTAAAGGCCCCACCTTTCAATTTCCACAGTAGGATTTCCCACCTTCTTAACACTCTTACAGTGGGGACTAAGTTTCCAATACATGAACTTTTGGTGGACACATTTAACCCATAACACTTGGCATTCTTGTTCTGGGTCTCTGTGCCCAAGGCTTTGTCTAGCATCTAGGCTCTCCAGGACTCAGGGGCTGCCTGCACTGGCCAGGCCTCCTCACAGGTCCAAAGTGTCTCTCCTTACACTGTGTCCTGATAGTAAGGGCCTTGCTGCTTGCAGACTGACCTCCCCTATGAGTTCTGCTTTCCTCCCAGGTGCTCAGGGAGTCCCTGTTGCTGGTGTCTGTTGTTGGTCTCCTTGCTCTCCTCACCTCCTTGATGGAACACCTGTTATCATATTGTTTGATGACCTCTTGTCTGTGGTTATGCCTGCTGGATTCTGTGCCCTGCCTATGATAAGGGACTTTCCCCCAGTCTCTGACAGTGCTTCTGAAGGTTTGCCACACCCCAGCAACGGGAGTTCAGGACCAGGTCCTGAGCCTTTGAGGCTTCCCTTCTCACTGCAGTGCATAAGCCCTGTTGTCTTGAGATTCAACAAGTGATGGTCTTCATGGTCAAAGAGTTTAAGAACTTGATTGCTTTAAAGTCTATTTATACTTTTTTGGACCCTTCTCTGACTTCTCAGATAAAAGCTTCCCCTGAGTCTAATAGAATCTTGGCTCCAAAGTCAGGTTCTGTAAGACTAAAGTAGGTTGCATATGGCCATATCGATGAACAGGACTCTGTCCTTCTCAATAAAAGCCCATTTGTAATGAAACCCTTCAGTGAGAATTCCTCTGACTGGCCACATACCAGCCTTCATTCCTGAGTCTTGTCTCCTTGTCCTTAGGGTCTGTGAGTCAACTCTGGTTCTAGTGCTCTGCCCACCCACAACTGACACATAGTAGTGACATCGATCCAACTCCACATTTGCTTCATGGGCTTGATTTGTGCCTGCTGCCTATATCACCGCTAGCATTCCACCTGAATACTTTCTGATTTTACGTTTAGTCCTTCTGTCCTGGCCCTGCCAACCAACCAAAATTATAATTCTCTACAGGACTGAGTTAAGATACTATCCCAAAGCTTCTCATTTTTCTGTCTTTCCTTTCCTAAGTCAGGCTCACTGACTTCCAGCCTCTATGTGACTATTTCCCTGGATTGTGCTTGCCATCCCAGCTAATGGCCTCACTGTTCCCCTTATACTCTAAGCTAGAAACCTCAAACTTCTGTTGAGATAGATTGAAGGGAGAGAGTCATTATCCATGTAAACAGAGCTAAGACCCCAGGGGTCATCTCAGTAATGGGACTGGTCCCTCAGCTCTGCATATGAGAAACTTCATCTTATCAGTAGTTCTCAATAAATCAACCTAATTCCACAAAACTCACATCAGATTTATTTTAACCCAGAATTCTGATTTCTAAATTTATAACGGGGACCATAATGGGGGACTCTCCTTTCCTTTTACAGATTCTTCTAATTCACAATCCACAGTCTACTCTTCCAGAGAGACCTGGCTAAGCAGATGGTTATAAGAGGGTTCTCGGGAAGGAATAAACTCAAAGCAAAGACATCAAGTGGTCTTGAGAAATTTTTATTATAAACATGTCAGAATAATCTGAAAGTAACCAGTGTTTCTGTAGAGTATGCCCTTATAGAGGAGTCTACATTTTACACCTCATGTGAATGTGAGAGTTTGTGTCATCAGTTCATCTCTGGTGGTCAGTGGGATGACAGATGTTGAAGTTCCATCATCCCTATATTCATTCATGAGGTGGAGCAGCTGGAGAGCACTTACCCAGTGCCAAGGACCCTGTGAAGCACATGCTCACTGTCTCTGTCTCTCATGCAATACTTACAACTCTATGAAATAGATGTTACACATCCCTGCAATTGGTTGAATTATGTCCTCCCAAATGATAGGTCCAAGTCCCAACCCCAAGTACCTGTGGATGTGACCTTATTTGGAAATAGGGGTTTTGCAGATTTAATGTTAAGGTGAGGTCATACTGGATAAGGTATGGCCTGTGTCCTTATAAGAAGAGGGGAAGACAAAGACACACACACACACACACACACACAGAAGACGATGTGAAGACAGAAGGAAAATGCCATGTGGTGATGGCATCAAGAGAGTGAAATGATGTGTCTCCAAGCCAAGGAAAACCAGGGATTGCTGGTGAACACCAGAAGCTAGAAGGGGCAAGAAAGGATTCTATCTAGAGTCTTCACAGAAATCATGCCCCTACTGAAAACTTGATTTCAGATTTCCAGCCTCCAGAAGTGTGAAAGAATAAATTTCTGTTGTTTTAAGCCCCCCTTTTTGTGGTACAGAAGCTCCTTGACTTATGATGTCCCTATAAACACCATCCTAAGCCAAAA
>NW_007738412.1:9055-9824 GCF_000696425.1 Galeopterus variegatus | reverse complement strand
TTTTGTGGTACAGAAGCTCCTTGACTTATGATGTCCCTATAAACACCATCCTAAGCCAAAAATATTGTTAAGTTGAAAATGCATTTAATACCCCTATAAACATTGTAAAGTCCAAAAATTGTAAGTCAAACCTTAGTAAGTCCAGATGTTCCTTGACTTACAATGGGGTTATGTCCCAGTAAGCCCTTGTAAGTTGAAAAATGAAAGTCAAACCACTATAAGTTGAGGACCATTTGCACTTTGTGAAGGCAGCCCTAGGAAACTAGTACAATTTCCATTTTACAAATGGAGTAAGGGATGCTCAGAAATGCTAATTTTCCCAATACTAACTGCTTAGAGCTCACTGATTCCAAACACTTGAAACCTATACTCTGCTACTTTGTTGTTGCTTGATCTGGCCTATGAGGGGAGGGTTCCCTTTCTTTTCTATTAAAATCTTATTATATTATAAGATAAATTATATCATCAGCATTTCCCCAAGTAAGATTGTATAGAACTTCAGTTCTATGGGATGTTAGAATTTGTTGATGTGCAAAAAAGTATCCAGGGTCAAAAAGAGGGAGGGAAATTCTATATAAATCAGGACTTTTTTCCCCTGCAGGACACCACAGAGCTTATAAAACGCATTGTGAATCTCCAAGAAGGCATACTAAAGCTTGCTGTGTTTCTCAGGCTGATTTGACCCTGGAAGCCTTTCTTTTACAGAGTATCTCATGGGATTCATGTTCTGTGGAAGTTACTTTGGGACATGCTGAATTCAAGAGAAAAA
>NW_007738412.1:4716-8690 GCF_000696425.1 Galeopterus variegatus | reverse complement strand
ATCTCATGGGATTCATGTTCTGTGGAAGTTACTTTGGGACATGCTGAATTCAAGAGAAAAAAAGCACCTTTTCTTTTTTTTGACATGTCTTACATGCCAACCATGTTTTTCAGTTACATCTTCATGTAGGTCTGTGAAGGAGATTGAAAAACATCCTTGCTACATCAGAAATATGTTTACAAACCATCTCTTTGAATAGGTTAAATTATCTACCCAATTATGCTTTACCATACCTCTTTTATTCTTGGATCATTATGTGGATTCTCAGAGTTAATCTCTTCTAGTCAGAGGCCATTAGGAACACACCTGTAGTTGAACAAAGTCAGGTTTATGAACTTGTCGTATCCAGGGAGAATGCACACCATTGGAAACTGGAGTGTCTCAGGAAAAGGGTGTTAGAAAGGAATTATTATAGGATTTGTGCCTGTGTTACATAATTTGGGCATAGGATTCAAGGAAGCAGGACTTTGCAGAAACAACATGGTTATTAGTTCTTTTAACAGACTCTGAAAACTGGGACTCAGATGATCACACCTAGGCGAAGAAAAATATGTCTCTCAAAACCCACCCATTTTTTTCTAGACATCCAGGAGGCTTTCCCTTTCCAATCCGCATAGTTATAGGCTGCTCTGCAGTATTGGTACAGGTGCAGCAATAAGTGTTTAGGACAAATTTCTCTTTGGCTAGCTTAGAAGAAATTAAAGACTATATGGTTATCCATGACAACTCTGCCTAATGAATTTAAATTTAAACCTGGTCTTCCAGAGTAGAAGTTGCATAATTTATAACTTTTGCCAAGGTCAGAGGCAAGTTCTGGATGATCCTTTCTAGATGCTTTATCCTACTCATGGAGGGCATTGCTTGCACAGTATGCACCACAGGAAGTCACTTCTCATACCAGGAATTCCCTCCAGGAGCCTGCACTTGCCTCTTTTGGAGGTTTCTTTGTGTTGTTTTTAGGGAAGCGTGATTCACCACAGGGAAGGCAGTTTTAAGCATCAGAAACTCTCTAACGATGATTCTGAATACACAGGGTAAGTCAGTATGGTAAGTGGGTGTAAAACTGATATCCATATGAGGAGGACCACCCTAGTGGGGCAGACTGCATTGATATTGGGAATTTAAGAATCATTGATTACAACGTGAATAAGACCTTCTCTTTATTTGGTGAGGGGTGTCACTTGAAGTGGGAAAATTCCTTCCGCGGAGTCAAACAGGTCCTGAAAAGCAGGCTGGAGTGTCTCTGAAGGAAATAAAGTAACTATTTTTATCTAAGATAGGCCCAAATCATTGTTCCCACTCCTAAAGGGTCAGGTTTTGCTGATAGAGCTGTAAGGACCCCAGAAGAAGTATTTTGTTGATGTGGGGGTCAATGTACAATTTTTACATGACAGAAGTTTTGAATTAATTACGTGAGGGAAACAAATATCAGAAGGGATATGTAGAAGAAAAGTTATTTTTTGAAGTGCTTTTAAAAAACAGTTATTAAATTTTGTCAGCAATCAGTTAAGTTCAGAACAGTAGCTATGGTCTTAGAAAAACACACCAGAGAGTTTTGGTTTTTTTCCTAAGAGGCAGAAGACCATAATGGGTCAAAAATAACAGGATGAAGATACTGAGGATCTTATTAGTTAAGGGAGGTGGACAAAGTACAGTTACAGACAAGATGGGCAGGCAGCACAGTAAAGGGGAAGAAAGGGGTGCTAAAGAATCAGAAAATTAATTTTGTTTTTTCTTGTGTGAAAGCTGTCTGCTTCTGTAGTCAGACATTTGTTCTACTGTTTTAGGCAGAAGCTGCCCACTTCTATAAGTCGACACCTTCTGGAGAATTTCTAAAAATCTTTGGTTTGAGGTCTTGGAAAGGAATGGACTTCCAGTAGTTGGGTGAAAGTTATATATGTCATTTTAGCCGGGACACATGAATCCAAGATTAAACTATTGGAGTCTTAACGCTGTGCCAATTGTTAACAGTACCGAATAGGGTTCTTTCTATTGAGAAGTTTTTCTCTGATATCTCTTCTGGAAGAATGAATATCTAGGCTTCAGATCACAGACAGCATGCTTAGGAGGATGCTTTGGAAATGCAACTTTCATGCAGTAGTCACATTAGATTGGAATAGGGTAGGATCAAGGATCAGAAGTAATTCCCAAATGCATGATGCAGCCTCTTATGAACTCAGAAGGAGATAACTTGTGAGTCCTAAAGATTGGTCTTATTTTGTTTTTTTTGGCGGCTGGGTTTGGTGATCCTTGGTGTGATAAGGCTGCACTCTAACCAACTGAGCTAACCAGCCAGCTGAGATTGGTCTTATTATTATCAAAGCCAATGGGATACTTTGGCCACTGGAAGTTTGAGGTTTTTAGAAATCCTTTAGTTCTTGTAAATTTTTCCAATGTTTGTGGATGATAAGGACAGTGAAGTTTCTAAGTAAAATGTAAAACTTTACAGTTCTTTGATAATGGTACCAATGAAATGTGGGTCTCTATTACTGGAGAGACAAATTGGGATTTCCCAACCTGGGAATACAAAATTAAGCCATTTTTTTCTACCATTACAGACATAGCTCTTCAGCAAACACCAGAAAAGCTTTAACACACTGTGGGAATAAACAACAACAATGAGAACATATTCGCAGACCTTCTGGAGATGTTCAAAGGGGTCTCGAGGCTTTGGTTGTCCCTGTTCTACCTTTGCAGTCCTACTAGGATTGTGCAGATGCAGGTAGAGGATGCACTGGAACATCCTTGGCAGTCCCCCTAAAATTACCCCACCAATGCTGGTTTAATAGCATTGCCAGTTTATCACTGCTGTTGTAGGAATATCATGAAGCAGTTTTGCTAAACTCTGCTTTTATTATGGCTCTCCTTAGGTAATAGCAAAGCATCTCAAGGTTCTTTAATTCATTGCCTATTATACAGGGATTCTTGTGGTGTCAATAGATCTCTTCATTTCTTTCTTTTTTTTTAAAAAAATGACCAGTAAGGGGATCTTTACCCTTGACTTGGTGTAGTGGATCTTAACCCTTGACTTGGTGTAGGGGATCTCAACCCTTGACTTGGTGTTTTCAGCACCATGCTCTCCCAAGTGAGCTAACCGGCCATTCCTATATGGGGATCCGAACTCATGGCCTTGGTGTTATCATCACCACACTCTCCCAAGTGAGCCACAGGCTGGCCCTATATCTCTTCATTTCCAAAGCATTTTGAATTCATGGACTGACCCAAAATCATGTGCCTTATATCAGCATAAGTATTTGTGCTTTTATCTCTTGTCAGCTGGCAAGTCTGGGTCAAGGCAGTTAATTTAGCCATCAGACTTATTTTATTTCTAAAAACAAAGTTTCTATTTCAACCAAATTCAGGTCTGTGATAGCATAGCCTACTTGGCAATTCTTAGTTTTTCTTTTTTTAGTATGAACCAACAACAAACAAAATTAAGTGAGTGATATCCAAGGGAAATTCTAGAAGGTTCATGCGAGGTATGGATAGTTTCCCAACAGAAGTAACCGATCATGGTCTTCTTTTTTTTTCACAGATGAGAGGAGAGTAGCTGGGTTTAGAGTTTTACAGCAATGCATGGTGGTAATGTTTGAAGAGAAACTAAAACAATTGCATAGGAAATTAGGTGACTAGTTGAAAAGTCCTGAGTTGTTTCTATCAATAAAAACAATAGCAAAATTAAGTTTAGTGATGACCCTGGAACTAAGTGAGTAAGTTGACTTAAGCCTTCTGTAAGTCTTACTGCAGCTACTATGGCTCTTAGACAAGACAGCTATGCCATGGCTACTGGATCTAATGCAAGACTGAATGATGATTCCCAGGTAAATGAGTCAGAACCCCTAGTCCTGGTTCAGACTTTTAATGACAGAAGAAAAATGGGTTTGTGGGCCAGCCCGGTGGCGCACTGGAGAGCGCACCACTTGGGAGTGCGGCGGCGCTCCCGCCGAGGGTTCGGATCCCATGTGGAGACCGGT
>NW_007738412.1:2866-3739 GCF_000696425.1 Galeopterus variegatus | reverse complement strand
ATAGTTGTTACAGTGATCTTTGTGCTTAAATGTGATCATGTTTCTTTCAACTTAAAAAAAAGTGTATAATCCTTGAAAGATATTTATATTAGCATTCTTTACTTAAGTATCATTAGAAAAAAAAATTTTTTAACTTATCAGCTTTTTATTACTAAGTTTGATAAAAAAAGAGCTCTTATAATAGTTTTATTTATTTATTTTTAAAAAGAGGTTAGAAATCCAAATCTCATAATAGTTTTAAATTAATTAAAATTCGAAGGATATTTAAAAATCTGATTATTTCTATTGTCCTTTCTTTCACAGGATGAAGGTAATCTGTGTTATCTAAGGGTCATTAAAGGAAACCCAAAATAGTGTTTTAGTCTGTTTTTGTTGCTTATGACAGAACACTTTAAACAGGGTAATTTATAAAGAAATAAAATTTGTTTCATACAGTTTCAGAGGCTGGGGAGTCCAAAGTCCAGGAAACACATCTGGTGAGGGCTTTGTTGGTGATGATTCTATGGTAACACAGGATATCATATANGGCTGTCCTTATAAAGCCATCAGAACCATGCCCATTACCACCTATTACCATCAACCCATTATTCCATGAATAGATCAATCCATTCACTAGGGCATGGACCTCACAATACAATCACCTCTTCAATACTTTTGATTACTATAATAGGATTTCTCACCCTCTTACTGGTCACAGTGGGGATTAAGTTTCTAATACATGAAACTTTGGGGGACACAATTCAACCCATAGCAGATAGTTTAGGCACAGAAGACATATTAATAGCTTAATTATTCTGAATTTGGGGCTTGAATTTGGGAAAGGAAGAATCAAGAACAGTTGTTTAAGGAGATGAGCTATAAGTCATGAGTATC
>NW_007738412.1:0-806 GCF_000696425.1 Galeopterus variegatus | reverse complement strand
TCATCCAAAGATTTATTAATTAACCATTTGTCTAAGATCTTAAAGTTAGTTAAGGATCAGAAAATTACAATTTTAGTTAACATATTAAATCCTTATGATTTGTAGCACTGTAAGAATTTCATAAAATAAAACCTTTAAAAAGACATACATTATTATCATCCATTTTAGTTTAAAACAATTTTATACATATAATTTTAAATTTTGAACAAGATATAGAAATAGTGGAATCTTGTTTAACTCACATAACCATTGTAAGAAATTCAGTTTAATTGAAAGAACTTTAACTGTGGCCTTATAAAGACCAAAATATTGTGCTGACACTAGTTTTCATATTAAGTAATTTTTTGAAGACTCTGAATCATGCCAAAAATTTAATCTTCTTTTAACTTGAAAATAATACCTTTCTNCTGTTTCAACTTTCCTAATAAACAAACAGGACCATATTCAATATCCTATATACATATTTGCTTTTCTCTGTATTAACCATTTATATTAATTATCATCTTTAAAGTAATAAATCTTTCTTTTCTTCAGGCACAAAAGAAACAGGAAAAAAATCAAAATTATTTAGATATTTTTCTAGTAGCACTTATTTCATATAATTTAAACAATTTTGATGTATAAACATGCATCATTCAAAGGCATTTGCATACTTTGTTCATCTATTGCCATGTTAAGAAATAAAGCTTAAAATTATATTTAATGACCAGCATTTGTATCTCTTTCTTATTTAGAAATCTTCTGTTCATCCAAAGATTTATTAATTAACCATTTGTCTAAGATCTTAAAGTTAGTTAAGGATCAGA
>NW_007738411.1:57970-59360 GCF_000696425.1 Galeopterus variegatus | reverse complement strand
TGAAGAGCTGAGGGGGATTTTCAAACAACAACATTTCCTAAGCAATTCAAACACTATTTAAACTTAATCTACCTTGTCACACAGCAAACCATTTCACAGAAGCAAATTGTATGCTATGTAAGTGGGGGTCACCCTATCTCACTATCAAATAGCAGAAGTAACAAGAAGCACTGTGTGTCTCTCTGTATATCTGGATGTCTTGCATATGACTGTGCATGTGTGTGTGTGTGCGCGCGCACGCGTGTGTTGTATCATATAGGTGTATACTAGGTGGGGGGGGGGCAAGCAGAAAATGAGAAAAGCCCATATTTTTCCTTTACTCAGCTATGATGACATTAAACATTGTTTTTAACTACTCACTTGTGCCTGGGAAGGATTCATAATATTCACCTGTAGCATTGTGGGGACAGTTAATTCGACTGCAATGCTCTTATGCTTTTTCAGTCATTTAGTTATCCTAATACAGAAACAGACTGAGATATTACCTCCCCGAGAGCCTTGAGAACAATGCTTTGGCTCCTTGGTAGTGAGCTGCAGTGGTGAAGGCCCATACCAGCACCTAGAGGGACCCACACCTACTCACTCACAGACCTGATTATTTCTGTCCACAGTTGCATTGCACTGTTTCCCAAGCAACCTGACACTTTCATGACAACTTTGGGGCAGAATTATGCACATATTTTGCAAAATTAAAAACAGATGATTCAGTGGAGCAAAGTGATAAGATAAAACAACAACAACCTCAAGCATCAATCACTGTTTTGGGGTTTGAATATATCACTTAACATTTTCATTTCAGATTTGCTATGCATAAAAATGAGAGGCAACAAATTCCAGTGCTGTGGCTATGGAGACTGTCAAAGACAATTACTATGTAGGTTTTTAAATAGTTAAATTTTTAAGCTATGTGTTACATATTAAAACAAACAAACAAAAAAAATCTGATGGTGTTATGAGGAGTGAGTAATGATTCTTTTCTTGAAAGAAAAATACTACGAGCCAAGCATGAAAGCATCTCCTGGGAAGATGTCGTGTGTAACAGGAGCTGGTTAATATTTAGAAAGGTCATTTTGAAGTCTTGGGCAAAACAAGGAGCATTGCAATGACCTCACCAGAGGGAATTTGGGACAGCTACCTTTTAGACTTATTGATTATGACTGAGACTTTAATGGCCAGAAGAAGCCACAGGCACCACCGTGAATTTTGCCTCATTTTCTGCAGTCTCCCACCTGTGGATTTAATTCTTACCCCCAGTTTTTCTCAACTGACAATGAGATATAACAACATTAAATATGTTTGGAATACAAAACACAAAAACTACAAAGGTGCGGCAAAGTCCTCCTTTCCAGAAAGGGAAATGGGATGATTTTTTTAAGTTTCTGAAAGAAAA
>NW_007738411.1:56266-56950 GCF_000696425.1 Galeopterus variegatus | reverse complement strand
TCATTTTGTCATTATTATGTAGTTGCATACCAGAGAATAAGAAAGGTGAATTATAAAAAAAATAATAAGCCATTATTCAGCATGCAGTATATGTAAGATAATATGCTAAGAGCTAAGGCATGTGAACACAAAGCAGGGAGCTGTGTATGTCTGTGTGTCTTGTATCTAGTTACAAAGATGAACAAGTGCACAAGTGAATCCAGTGGAAAGCATGGGGGATATGTCCAAAGGCTTTCTGAAAGAAGCTGAAATTCCTGCTGACTGGTGGAGTCTAGGAAGGTAGGAAAGGAGTTGCACCTGAGAAGATGAAAAGGGCTTCAAAAGATAGATACAGAAGGAAATGATACGAGCAAGGAAGAAACTGCCTGAGGAAAGACATGGACCAAGACAGGCACAATCTTGCTTGGGGTGTCTTCAACCTGCAGAAAGTTGATTGAAGGTTAGGAGTGGAAAACACAAAGATATGGGAAGTTGTAAAAACAATTAAATATTATCAGGTTTACGAACTATAAAGTAATGGCCTTCGAAATTCAAAATATTACAGAAACCATATTTAAGTTTATATTGTGGCAGCCCTTGTAATGACAGATGTAAATATGCTTTATTTTACTTGAAATGCAATATTAGTTTATAGAAGAGTGCAGCAAGACCTGTTGGGTTCTGCTGGCTCAGGTGTTCATCACT
>NW_007738411.1:52329-53015 GCF_000696425.1 Galeopterus variegatus | reverse complement strand
CCACACAAGCAGCACCAGCAGCACCAGGAAACTTGTTAGAAATGCAAATTTTCTGGTTCAGATCCAAACCTGTTATTTCAGAAACTGTGAGGGTGGAGCCCAGTACTCTGTTTGAATATACTTCTGATGATTCTGATGAAAGCCAGAGTTTGAGAACTCTGTCTTAGGTGAAAAAACTTTGTCCTAAACATAGTAGACCAGCAGCTACACTTTCCTACCAGGCAAAAAAGGCCTCACTATTGTGGGTTCAGGTACTCCCCCTGGCTGCCTGGGCTGCATCACCATAAGCCTTTTTGGTGAATGATAGGGCAGCACTTAGTGGGTAGTCTTGCCAGTTAAGCAACATTATCATGCCAGTTAAGCAACAATATCTTTTTCAAATATGCTTGTCTCCTTTTATATAAGAGGCTCTGTATCTAAAATTAACCTAGGAGTGGTGGTTACCTGAGGACCAGGACTCTGCAGTATGTGGTGTGAAGTGTCTGTCGCCCTCATTTGCCATGCCCGTGCTCTCTAGCAAGACGTATTTCATAGACCCTAAGTGAACAACCTTTTGATTTTCATTAATGGAGCTAAAAGAAAACATACCAAAGTCCTTTACCCACATATTATCATATTTTATGAATACCAGTGTAGATTAGGTTGTCCTTCGATCCTCTGAGCTTGGTCTCCCAGGAACAGCGCTT
>NW_007738411.1:49051-50908 GCF_000696425.1 Galeopterus variegatus | reverse complement strand
GCCAATGCGAAATATCCACACTACTCTCTCTCTACTTCATTCTGTTTTATGCTTTTGCTGCTGCTTCTTCCTGATGTCTATTTCCTGTTGAGGATGATTAAAAATGTCTATCACAATAGCAATTTCATAGTGATAATGTGGACACAAAATGGAGAAAAAATACAATGGTAATTTTTTAAAAAGTCAAAATTTCAGTAAATTACATGATCAAATATAATTTATTCACTGCTTCTGAGTGAATTTTATGTGAAATAATAGAATTATTACCACCAAAAAGAATATTGAACAGACTGTAGATAATGTTAATTTTGTACATTTTTAAAGTATCCTTCATGAAAAGACGCTTATTTGAAAGGGATTTATATGGAAACTTTTATCAACAAAGACACTGGTTTCTATCACAATCTTAAAGTGGAATGTTGAACAGCTCTTTCATTTTTTACCACTGCTAAAAAGTGTAGAGGAAGAGCAAAAAGGAAAAGAAAATGGATTTAGTGCCTGTTTTATACCAGACACACACACACCATCTCCTTTAATCCTTAAAACCTCCCTTTTCTTTGGATATGTTTGTCTACATGGCATAGATAAAAAATGAAGAGAGAGAAAGTGAAATTCCTGAGGTCACACAGACAGTAAGTGGAAAAGCAGTTTTGGGATAAAAATGTTTTTCTCATTCTGAGTCCATGTGCTTTTATTATGGGGTGAGACTGGAGAAAACCCATACAGCCATCTCAGAAAGAAACGATAGTGAAGAAACTTTGGCAAACTCTGAATATATCAACACACGGAGTATGAATAATACACAATTGGGACTTGATGGAAGTTTACTTTATTAATTTATTCATGCATTTGACAAGCATTTTGAACAATATTCTCTGATCACTGGGCTAGGTGACAGGATAAAATATGTGTGTGTCATTCTTTCTGCCTTTGACTGGTTTTAACACAAGTAAGGCAGGCAAAAACTTGATATGCAATAGAGAACTTAAAAAAATTGTAAAAAATAAAGTTAAAGAATAAAATTAAAAATATGGTCTTTATTTCTAAGCATAAGCTCCATCACATTCCAGACACTTTGGTAAGTGATGATACCAGCCATTTAGTCTCTTCTTAAAGAACTGAGGGTCCTGGGATTTTAACCAGGTCAGACCAGTCTTTTTTACATTATTAACTGAAGAAAAATGGGTGCACTTTAAAGAGATTTTTAAGATCAGGAAACAAAAAGAAGTCAGAAGAAGCCAAATCATGATTATGGGATATGTGCTTAATGATTTCCCATAGAAACTCTCACAAAATTGCTCTTGTTTGATGAGAAGAGTGAGCAGGAGCCTTGTTGTGGTGGAGGAGGACTCTCTGGTGAAGCTTTCCCAGGTGTTTGTCTGCTAAAGCTTTGGCTGACTTTCTCAAAACACTCTCATATTATTCATTGGCCCTCGAGAAAGTCAATGAGCAAAATGCCTTTATCACCCCAAAAATCTGTTGTCCTGAACTTTGCTCTTGACTGGTCTATGTTTGCTTGGATTGAACCACCTCCAGCCGTTTGCTTGGACTGAACCACCTCCAGCTGATAGAATCAACGGAATAATGGAATCGCTTCCAGCTAATGGTAGCCATGGCCTTGATTATCATTCATCTTCAGGATTGTTCTGGTAAAGCCATGTTTCATCTTCTATTACAACTCTTCAAAGAAATACTTCAGGATCTTGATCCCACGGGTTTAAAATTTCCTTTGAAAGCTCTGCTCTTGTCCACAGCTGATGTGGGTGCAATGGTTTGGGCTCCCACTGAACAGAAACTTTGCTCAACTGTAATTTTCAGTCAGAATCATGTCAGCTGAACTAATTGAAGTTTCTGTGG
>NW_007738411.1:47790-48061 GCF_000696425.1 Galeopterus variegatus | reverse complement strand
GGGAAATGACAAGCAGGAGGGAGGGGGAAGTTCAAGGGGCCAGGAGCAGTCTCACCAAGACAACATCTGGCTCCTGCTCCTGTCCTCGCTGTCATCTCAGGGTCCTTCTGGAGGTGGGGAATCAGCATAGCTTTTTTGATGTCTTTCTTGGTTTCCCTTAGATAGAACGTGCAAGTTTGCCGCTCTGGGCTGGCTGGAAAGCAATTTTACGTTCATGTAAATAATATCATCTGGCACCAGAACCAAGGTTCAAAATATCAAATAATTATGG
>NW_007738411.1:46803-47444 GCF_000696425.1 Galeopterus variegatus | reverse complement strand
TCCTTTTAAAATCTTTTAGAGCCCAGGCAGTTTTAGGTACGAACATGGCTTCAGTCTTGCTCACTCCAACAAAGTTTTTTCATAATAAACATTTTCCATAAACTTTTTGAAGGCTTCTGGTAATATAAGAGAGTGCAAGTGTTGATAATGGAGTTGTATGTAAAGTAAAATGTAAACACAAATGAGAAAATAAATCATTTACAGGGGGACCAATATAAGGAGGTGATGCTTAAACTGAACCTTGAAGAATGGTTAATTCCTTGCATTGGGGAGAAAAGGCAAATGGGAAGAGGAAGACATTTTAAGCCAAAAAAAAAAAAAAAAAACAGGTCTATTGGTTCAGATAACCTGTTGAAGGAAAAAAAAAAAAGAAAAAATAGCTTGAACTTATCAGAAAACAAAGATTATTATATTAGTTATGTTTTCTTCTCATTATGTGTCTTCTTTTTCTGTTTCTTTGTAGGCCTGGTAATGTTTGCTTAGATGCCAGATAGTGTGACTTTTACCTTGTTAAAAGCTGGATATTTTTGGATTTCTTTAAATATTTAAAGCTTCATACTTTATTGTGATGCACGGTTAAACTACTTGCAAAAAATTAGATCCTTTCGACACGAGTTTTAATCTTTGTTGCATGGAACCAA
>NW_007738411.1:41104-45640 GCF_000696425.1 Galeopterus variegatus | reverse complement strand
TCCATCAAAGCCAGAAGTAGAAATGTCTATTATTTCAATTTTAGAAAGAAGAATACATTGGGTGGAGCTCACATACAACTTGTGAAAACTAGAGTCACAGTATTTCAAAGACACAGATTTAGTTAAAGGAAATGGGGAACATCATTATATGCTAAGATTACTTTATTAATTTAGAAGAATCTACTTTTTAAAAGCAATGTGGAAACTACATTGAAAGCAATTGAAGCACTTTATTTGAAATTATTCAAATTGAAGACTTTATTATTTTTATTGAGAATTTTGAAAGCAAAATGGAAGTATTACTGTCAAGGTTTAATATAACTTTTCAACTTAGTCTACAATTGGAATCTCTCGGGGAACCTTAAAAAAAAAATGTCAATGTCTATCCAGGTGTCTTAGGTGTCTTCCCAGCTCAGATTTAGGTATGGCCTCAATATCACTAACTTTTTTTTTTTCCCCTTTTTGTCTTTTTTTGTGAACTGGTAACAGGATCACAACCCTCAGTGTCGTGCCTGTACTGCGACTGGCAACAGGATCGCAACCCTTGGTGTTACACCCGCACCGCACTCAACCAGTGGGCGGACCGGTCTGTATATGGGATTCGAACCCTCGGTGGGAGCGCCGCCGTGCTCCCAAGCGCCACACTCTACCGAGTGCACCACCGGGCTGGCCCCCTATCACTAACTTTTAAAATGTCCCCAGTTTATTATAATTTGCATCCATATATGAGGAACACTCATCAAAGTAAAGAGGTGTATTTAGCCAATGAATGAGTATGTAGCAACATTCAAAGGGCTGTGGCAAACTCAAGTCCTCAGGTTGTTTAGTCTGTAATGCTGATGCTGTCGCATTGTTGTGGTTTTGTTTTGTTTTTAATACAGAGACATTTATTTAGAGCAAATCTCTTTTGGTACCTATCCTGTAAATTATACTATGATTTAAATATTAGCTTTTCAAATGCTTAAAATTAACTTGCTTGTAAGGGCTATACCAATATATGTTAACTATTGATTGATATATGTGAGACCAGAGAAAAGCTTTATCTGAGATTTTAAAGAATAATAACAATATTAAGTCTTTGGATTGAAAGTCAGTGATATCAAAAACAGAGTTGTGACAGTCTCAAATTTAAAAGTTTGTCATTTTTAATTATTTACTAATTCAAGAAGGGTAAACATTTCAATCAAGTTGTTTTAACCCTTGCTACTTATCTGAGTTTTTNGAAAAAAACATTATTTCAATAGGTGTGGAGCTCTGCTAATGTCTGAAATCCTGCTCACAGCGCCAATTGTATATCTACTAATCCTGTCCCTGACACCAGTTGTAAAGCTAGGCGACCACACTAGTTGTCGGGCTCTTTTACCTGCCTGTAATCCTGCACCGACGTAGCCAATTGCCGAGCTAGGGCTGGGTCTGGAGGCCCCAGACCCCTCACACCCATTCACAGACTGGGTCACAAACCCTTCACACACCAGGCTAGGTCCCCAGACCCCTCACACACAGGTCTATGAGCTAGGTACCCATCAAACAGGTCCTTGGAGCCTTGGTGGGAAAGCATGGCTGCACCGGGCACAGACACCAGCCCGCCTGCTTCACTGAAACACTCTCTCTCTCTCTTTCTCTCTCTTCTCTTCTCTTTCCTTCTCTGTGTCCTTCCTTCCCTCCCACTCCCTCCTTCCTTCTCTCTCTCCTCTCCACAATAGCAACGAAACTAAAAAGGCACATTGGTGTGCATGCACACTAACTCCACACACACACACACACACACATACACACACACACACATTGACACACACACACACACACACACGCAGTTTGCTTACAAAGAATGCTGAACCACACCCAACTGGACCCAAGGTGAGGGCCCTGGCTAAACTATTCTATTTTCCCAACAATAGGTATAACAATTATTACGGACATTCAAACCCATACAAGGATAATAGCAATATTCAATTATTAATAGATACAGACATTACATTATATCACTAACAATGTAGAAAAAGTATAAAAGTTTTTATAAAAAGGATAAAAGTTTGCAATTAGTACTTCTTTATAGATAGGCAGAACTAAGTTGGAAATTTATAGTTGAAAAGTCAACCCATCATTTTTAAAACTGTAAATCAAATTAGTTTTGGATGCTGAATATGTATCCAAATATTTATTGAATAACTGCTACAGAATACCAAATATGTTACATTCTGAACAGCAGACTGGGCCATTCTCGACCACCTTTTATCCCCTCTCCAACACACCTGAAAGATAGGACATATTTTCATCCTCTCAAAAAAAGTTTGACTTGGTTAAAAAAACACATTAAACAAATACTTATGAAATGCCTGCAATGTATCAGCCACTTTGCTACACATAAGCAAACTTGCCGGGCAGTGTGGCAGCATCCTGAGTGATACAGAAGTGACTTCAGCTGAGATGTCACTTCTCTATTACTTGGCCTTACCTCAACCTCAATGAAGAATTACTGATCTAAACTTTCTGATCTTCAGTAAATGAAACATCCTCCTCTCTCTCTCTTAAGAGACTGAAACCTAGTTTGGATACTTTCATTCTATCTCTGGAAAATGTAGAAACAGAGTAACATCAAAGAAAATCCACTTACATCAGCAAGTGTAGTAATTTTGCACGCACTACTTGGGCAGTTTATAGAAACGATCTATTATATTACATGACAGCATATATCGACTTCTGTTGCTTTTGTTATCTTAGTTCACAGCGTGGCAGAATGAAAGAGCAGTAGCTTAGAACACAGAAGGGGTGTCCACCTAACTTTCCCCCACCTCACCTTCCAAACGGTCAAATTATAGTCACACAAGCCCTTTAGCTTCCTTTTAAAACTANTAGGTCCTGAATGCAAGCTTTGTTTCATTACTTCCAAATGAACCATTACCTCACTGCAGATTTTACAAATTATACACTCACACTCAAACTAAGGATAAATGCACAATTAGAAAAAGAGATGTGTGAGAGTGTGTATATGTGTGTATATGGAAACAGAAGGAGGTACTGCTGACCTAACAGCAAAGATCTTGTATTATGTTTCTAGAGATTAGAAAGTGGAATTTTCACTCGAGGAAAAAAGTTTTACAATGTCTTTTTCTTCTAAATTGAAAAAAAACATTATTTCAATAGGTGTGGAGCTCTGCTAATGTCTGAAATCCTGCTCACAGCACCAATTGTAGATCTACTAATCCTGTCCCTGACGCCAGTTGTAAAGCTAGGCGACCGCACTAGTTTTCGGGCTCTTTTACCTGCCTGTAATCCTGCACTGATGGGGCCAATTGCGGAGCGAGGGCTGGGTCTGGAGGCCCCAGACCCCTCACGCCCATTCACAGACTGGGTCACAAACCCTTTACACGCCAGGCTAGGTCCCCAGACCCCTCACACGCAGGTCTATGAGCTAGGTACCCAGCAAACAGGTCCTTGGAGCCTTGGTGGGAAAGCATGGCAGCACTGGACACAGACACCAGCCCACCTGCTTCACTGAAACACTCTCTTTCTCTCTTTTCTCTCTTCTCTCTTTACTTCTCTTTCCTTCTCTCTCTCCTTCCTTCCCTCTCCCTCCCTCCCTCCTTCTCTCTCTCCTGTCCACAATAGCAACAAAACTAAAAAGGCACATTGGTGTGCATGCACACTAACTCCACACACACACACATTGACACACACACACACACACACACACACACACACACACACACACACGCAGTTTGCTTACAAAGAATGCTGAACCACACCGAACTGGACCCAAGGTGAGGGCCCTGGCTAAACTATTCTATATTCCCAACAATAGGTATAACAATTATTACAGACATTCAAACCCATACAAGGATAATAGCAATATTCAATTATTAATAGATACAGACATTACATTATATCACTAACAATGTAGTAAAAGGGATAAAAGTTTTTATAAAAAGGATAAAAGATTGCAATTAGTACTTCTTTATAGATAGGCAGAACTAAGTTGGAAATTTATAGTAGAAAAATCAACCCATCATTTTTAAAACTGTAAATCAAATTAGTTCTGGATGCTGAATATGTATCCAAATATTTACTGAATAACTGCTACAGAATACCAAATATGTTACATCCTGAACAGCACACTGGGCCATTCTCGGCCACCTTTTATCCCCTCTCCAACACACCTGAATGATAGGACATATTTTCATCCTCTCAAAAAAAGTTTGACTTGGTTAAAAAAACACATTAAAGAAATACTTATGAAATGCCTGCAATGTATCAGCCACTTTGCCACACATAAGCAAACTTGCCGGCAGTGTGGCAGCATCCTGAGTGATACAGAAGTGACTTCAGCTGAGATGTCACTTCTCTATTACTTGACCTTACCTCAACCTCAATGAAGAGTTACTGATCTAAACTTTCTGATCTTCAGTAAATGAAACCTCCTCCTCTCTCTCTCTTAAGAGACTGACACCTAGTTTGGATACTTTCATTCTATCTCCGGAAAATGTAGAAACAGAGTAACATCAAAGAAAATCCACTTACATCAGCACGTGTAGTAAT
>NW_007738411.1:36711-38732 GCF_000696425.1 Galeopterus variegatus | reverse complement strand
AACAACATAACATTCACAGTAGCAGCAGCTGCCAATGGTTTTGAGTTCATTAAGGACTGACTTTCGGGGAAGTACTCTATCCATTTATTTCAGGATTTAAAAAAGGCTTTATGGGTACTGGAGTACTTTTCTATCTGCCACGCTCCTCAACATCTGCTTACTTCAAAATTCATGGAAGTGGGCTCCCTGCATTGGACCGCTGCAGTGTCCCACATCTGCATACTCTGCACCTCTCCCTCATCTCCTTCCATGCTCAGTCTGATGTATCCTGTGAAAACTTAGCGCTCCATGCAACATTTTCAGAAAATCATTGTTTATATCACTTATTACTCCACCAGCAACCTACTATGGGGGTAATATCTCTATTTATAATTGAAGAAATAGTCTTCGTAAAGCCAATAAATAACACAGATTTGTATTACTCCCACATGTAAGGTCATAAAATACAAAACCACTTGGAGTAAAATATGCAGATTTATTTAGTCTAAAACATTCTTTGAGATGTCTACTAGATCACACACACACACACAAAAAAACAGATTCAAAGATGAAAAACATTGAACATGGAAGACCCTGCAAAACAATAAAATAAAATTTTAGAATATGTGGTCCTGCTATCTTGGAGTCTAAATAACCTCCATAATTTAAAGCAAATATCTGGATCATTTAAGATTTTTAAGTGGTTGTTAAAAGGGTTAACAACAATGAGTTTTGCTTTTAATTAGCCATTTTATTTTCTATTTATGGATTAATATATTTTCATTGGGATATTCACAAATTTCAACAATGCCTGAATTTTCAAAGAAGAGAAGATAATAACAAAAGAAGACATTTATGAAACTTCCCATTCTGTATTTATGAGTTAAAAGGTATATTTTATTTTGTATATTCAAGTATTTCTTTAGCATTTTAGAAATTCTGTCTTTTTAAAATTTTACTGCAAAGAATGTCTAACAATATATAAAATGAACAGTTAAAATGATTCTCAAGAATAAAGAGACGTCTAGATTAATCTATACAAAATATATTTTGACGTGAAATAACCAAGTAGTTGCTTTGATTCAATTTTTTTGTACAGTCCAATCCAATTATACTAAACATGGCTTCACTGCTATTATATGACAATCATAGTATCCACTGCTATTATATGATAATCATTGTATCCATGTCAATGTAAACTTTGACTCTACAATATAATGGTTTTTTCTTTGGAGTCCAAGATCTCCTTTCATATTCAAAATATCTGATAGAATTCTGGTACAAGATTAGTACTTATTAAATACTGTATAATTGTTAGCTGATTTCTAGAAGCCTAAATTTCTAATTTAATAGGTCACTTTTTCATTCATCTTTTATTCTTGTGTCAGGCCATGAACATTTTTTTAATTCATTCATCAGTTCATTTAGCAAATATTTACTGAGCATAAGTCACACATTGGTGAACAGGGCAGGCATGGTCCCTGTCTGCCTGAGCTCACAGGCTCTCGCAGCAGCTGGACTGCACTGTGTGTGGTTCTCAGGGCAATGGGGGGAGAGGGTTCTTGCAGCCTGTCTCCTTGTTTGTAATCTCTGTCCCCAATCTGGTCTCCAGATCATGGATGGGGTCTACTTTGGGCAAAAAGGGTCATTTGTCCCTTGCAGGTATGGCTGAGGACAGAAAACCAGTGGCAGCCATATGAAGGTACAAGAGGCCTGTCCTCTTCTCTCTCTGAAGGTGATGATCTAATGGTCAGGGCTCAAGGAGAGCCACTGCAGCTACTGCTGGAAGAGGAATCCTTTCTGTCACAACTGGGACGGGCAGTGTAACTAGCCATGTGGAGAAGCGAGTTCCTCCAACCTTTTGGAATGTCTACTCCATCCTTCTCTTGGTCTGACTTCTGTCTGTTCTTCAGAGCCCAGTTATACTCCAGCTGGAGGTTTTTCCTAACACCCACCTTGTCCCAACTCTTCCCTCCTATGTACCCCTGCAGACTTTTCCTGTGATCCTCACTGACAGACATTGAATCTTTTCTGACAGTAAA
>NW_007738411.1:34018-35003 GCF_000696425.1 Galeopterus variegatus | reverse complement strand
AGACTTCCTCTGCTAGTTCATAACATGCAACTTTTATTGCTATTAGCTTGTTCTGAACTCTGGCCCTGCAAGGCACATGTTAGAAAATCTTGTACAGAAGTCTAAGGCATTGGCCATCTGCCTAGTGATTGTGTTTCCTCTACATATAAACCTACATACTTGGTAAATCGTTACTAAGAGAGGTTTGCTATGTTATGTCCTATGCTGTGTTATGGTATGACTTAACCATTACCATGAGGGAAGCCATAGAAANGTTATGTCCTATGCTGTGTTATGGTATGACTTAACCATTACCATGAGGGAAGCCATAGAAAGGGTAACAAAGAAAACAAGAGCTGAGATATTCTTTAGTCTGTATGTGATGAGAATTTCTGCTTAATACATCAGGGCTGAATTCCCCATCCCAGGGCCCCAAATTGAAAAACAAAGTCTGCCTGGATACTTTTACTGCCAGTCCTCCCCCTCTGCTTCCTCTTTTTCCTTGCTGTGGAAAAATTTTAGTACTAATTTTATTATTAAAACTTTATTACTAACCTTTGCTGTGGGGAGGTCACAGCCACAGGAAGCCAGAGCCATGCTTTGTCCCTGAGCTTGTAANTTGCTGTGGGGAGGTCACAGCCACAGGAAGCCAGAGCCATGCTTTGTCCCTGAGCTTGTAAATGGACAAAACCTTTTTCCTGTGTGTTTGCCCCTCTGAAGAGCAGAACTGGGATCTGAAATCACCTCAGAGTTTTTAAATGGCCAAGTAAAAGTCCTCAGAGAACTGACAAGTTAGAGCAAGAAAGCCTAATTATTATTTCATTTTACCTAAAGTAGAAACCTAAATTTGTTAAGAAAAACACAAAATAACCTCTTCTGACAATAAATGTTGGTTTAAGGAAGTTCTAAATATTTCATTGACTAATAAATGATGTATTAATTCATTCAGTTTATAAAAAGTAAAAGGAAGTCTCCCCTGATGAAAAACTTTGGTGAAAAACTCCCT
>NW_007738411.1:31278-32201 GCF_000696425.1 Galeopterus variegatus | reverse complement strand
CTCCCAGTTTTCCTATCTAAAATGAACTTAAATCTCATCTTTGGCCTTGGTATTTAAAGGCATCTGCCAGCACATAGTCAATGTTCAAAAACTTAATTCTAATATCCTTCTCTTCCCCTCCCATAATAAATACTTCTTGATATGACCTACACATTATTCTATTTTTTTTTTTTATCATTATCACATGTGAGACCTTGGAGAGTTCTTTAGCCTCCAGCCACTCACATTTTCAAAGAGTAGATTTAAATACCGTCTGGGTCCCATCGGGCATATTCACACTGAACGTGCTTCTCAGAAGTGGAATATAAGTCATGTACAGTGACAGCGAGTGTCTGCTGCTCATGTCTGTGGGTTTCCACCTCTTTGGGACTGTCCCTTGAATGTCCCACTAGAGGTACTAACTGGATACCTCTCAGTCCGTCCCTGGGGCACAAGAGGAAAGTGGTTAAAATTTCAGCAAAGCAGTCTTTTTTAAAGTTGTAAAGCTCTTCCTATTATTATTCCCTAGTTGAAAAAAAAAAGTCCATTAAGTAGGTTAGAAATTAATAGCCAGTTCCAGCTTGGTCACTGTCTAAGAGACCATGAGAATGTTGTTTCTACATTAGTTCTATTGCTATTTTGGGACTATATTCATTTGCAGTTTCTTTTATAGAAATATACCTGAAATCATTCTCTTCTGAATTCCACCTCCCACCATCATTTCCCAGCAAACTTTACCTCGCAGGTCAAGTTATGGGCTCTTCCTCAGTGCTGCTGTAATTGTTCACACCAGTCTCTATTATTGCATTTTCTGCGTGTCATCACTTTATATTAATACATCTGTTGTCCCTGAACAACACAGCTAGAGCTCTTTGAATTGCACTCATCTTTTTATTACTAACCTTTGTAATAAAACTTGACACATAAAGAGCTCTAAATGTGTT
>NW_007738411.1:29190-29765 GCF_000696425.1 Galeopterus variegatus | reverse complement strand
TAAAAGTCCCAGATCTAAGCTGCAGTGATCACATTTCTAATCTAGTACTTTTCTGTGTGATAACTTGATTGATAATACCTTTATCCTCCACTAGATGGGAAGGGCAGAGTCTACAAGGCAGAAGAAAAAAGGCAAGTATCCTAGGGACCTTGGGACTTAAGGTACAATGGTGAGTTTCCTGGGTTTCTTTATTGCTCCCATATATTCTGGAGAGGTTGCTATAGCAGCCTCTAACTCAGAACCACCCACAGGTGAAGACAAAAAGAAAAAAAAANAAAGAATTATTTTCATTTAATATGGAGGAGAAAGTCTCAAATTAGTTATGTTAGAAAAAAGTAATCTATGTCACTCATCCCTCATGCATGTGCACACAATTTTTTATAACTTCTTTGAATACTCAAATATTAGAATTATTAGACATGATATAGTCTGTTTGTGAGTAATACTGTGCATGAACCCTTTTACCAGGACAACCCATTCCAGTGTAGAGGGCCTTTCCCGTTCCATGCCCACGTGTAAAAGTCCCAGATCTAAGCTGCAGTGATCACATTTCTAATCTAGTACTTTTCTGTGTG
>NW_007738411.1:25323-28716 GCF_000696425.1 Galeopterus variegatus | reverse complement strand
ACTGTGGCATGAGGTGGTACTCACAGCAAAGGCAGTGATGTTGGGGTCCAGTGATAAAGATTAGCTGAGTTTCCACCCCTAACTAGCATCAACGAGGCAACGTTGAATGAAATGGTAAAAACTGGGGTCAGGATTTCTTTGTTTCACCCTCCCTCCCCTCTCCTAGTGTCATCAGGGCCCTGGGGGAGCTGATCTTTCCCCTCTACCTGGAGGCAATGAGGCAGCATGGCTCTGTCTTCCCTGGGAGGTGTCCGCAGGGGGGAGGATGTACATTCCCACCCAGCCCTTGCCTACACCTCAGAGGGACTTGGCTGCTGGAAAACGTTAAACAGTCTCATAGTACAATATACAATATGTGCATGTATGATAAATATCACTCATCATACTAAGAACCAGAAAAACGACAACATACATGAGAAAAGACAATCAGCAGGTGTTGACATAGAGGTGAAGCCCAGATTTTGGAATTATTTGATTAGGATTTTAAAGCAGTCATTATAAAAGTGCTGCAAAAGGCAATTAGAGATATTTCAAATGAATTTAAAAAATTGAAAATATCAATAAAGAGAAAGAAGTTACGAAGACTAACTAAAGGGGAACCGTGGAACAGAACAATACAATATCCGAAACAAAAACAGCTTGTTGGATGGACTGAATAGTTGACTCAAGGTTATGTAGGATAAAATCCGTGAATTTAGGACAGACTCATAGAATGTATATAATCCGGACAGCAGTGTCAAATTAGAAACAAACTAGGCTTAGTTAGGGAGATATTATTGCGAAGGATTACTCCAAAGTAGGGGATAGACCATTGCAGCAGGGAGAAAGCTTTGACCATAGGATCATCAAGATTCTCATGGATTACGCAAAAGAAGGGGTTGTTTTATGTAAAGGAATAAGGAAGCCTAGAAAGAACTGAGTGGGGAGATGTGGGAAGGACAAGAGTGGCACAATGGATGGGACAACGCATCAGAGGGTGCAGTCCCCGAGCCCAGCCTCTCGGTAAAGAGGGGCTGTGTGCTGGTGGGGCTGAGGGTGTGCCAAAGCACATAGGCCTGGGGAAAGGACAGAGTCTCAACCAAAGGAGGGTATACAAGCATTCTGTTCTGATTGATTCGTGGGGACAAGCAGTTCAGTCAATCATTTATGAGGCAAAGAGTGAGAGCCTGGAGGTCTGGGTCTGGCTGGTCATAGTGAACCAAGGGGCACCGTGAGTCTCATCTAGGTCACATAGGGAGGGGGCTTCTTTCCCATGAGTTGTTTACAAAACACAAAAGGTGGGGGCATTTCTTAACTTTCCACTGTTTTCCAGGATCACTAGGCTATGGTAAAGTCCGAAATTGTCAACAGAATCTCAGGGACCAGAGGGGTGTTAACAAAAGAGCTAAACACTCATACCGTCAGTGCTCTGGAAGTAGGAGAGAAAAAGAGATGGAGAGAAAGATTTTTTTAAAAAAAAAGTTTTTCAAGAAATAACTGAAAATTCCCCAAATTTAGTGAAAAGAACAAGCCTACAGATTCAAGAAATCGAGTGCAGTCCAAATGGGATAAACCAGAGAATCCCACCGAGACACATCATAATTAATTGTCCCAAAAGAAAAGATAAAGAAACCATCTTGAGCGCAGCTGGGGAGAAAGGCTGCATACAAAGAGGGAAACGTGGGTTCATGTGAGAGTGAGTTTCCCACGGGAAGCTGCGGTCCTGGAAGGGACAGAACCGCCAACAGCAGGGTCTGTGTGGGGCCAACATACGCTCAGAAGTGAAGGGCGAGTTGAGTCAGTCCTAAGACAGAGGAAACTGAGAGAATCTGTTCTGAGCAAACCTACTCTTACAGAACTGCTAAAGGAAGTTCTCTAAATAGAAAGGAAATTGTAAAAGAAAGCTTGAAACTTCAGAAGGAAAGAACACCAGAATGGGCAAAATGAAAGCAATATAATAGACTATCATGTTTCTAATGAGTTTCTTAAATCGTATTTTATGGATGAAGTGAGTTTAAGATCATCTAATATTGCTCAGTGTTTGCAATGAAAATACTTAGGCAATTATATTTAAAATGGGGACAGAGCAAAGGGACGTATATGGAGGGAAGGTTTCTACACTTCATTGAAAGACACAGTGAAAGTCTAAGATCAGTAGACTGAATGAACTGTGTGTGTTCTGATCCCTAAGCGACGTCTAAAAAGCCACACAAAGTGATATATTCCACTGCAGTCTTATTTTAGCAGAAGTAGGCCCCTTCTCAAGAGAGTTGTGTTAAAATGGAATTTCGTAGTAANGATTATTCAGCTTCCTCAGATATAGTAATCACATTGTTTATCTAGCATGTTATTTTGTTAAGTGAGATAAAAAGTTCCTTAGAAAATCTTACATTATTTTTGCTTTTGGTTTTTCAGAAAAGGTACTCAAATGGCTTGGAAATATAAAAAAGAAGTAAATCTGGAGCTTATGTTAAAATGGAATTTCGTAGTAACTAAGAGTGTGGCTGGTCAATGTGAGCCTGTGATTTAAAACTCTTGTGTGTGTTACCTTAGGATTCATATTTTAGCTTAGGAATGTGCTAAGAGAATATATTCAATACTTTCGTTTTTGCCTTTTCTATAAACATGCATTTAAATATTATAAACAACATTAAATTATCAATATTTCCACTATTATTTATAGCCTTTCACATTTTAACATAAGCTCCAGATTTACTTCTTTTTTATATTTCCAAGCCATTTGAGTACCTTTTCTGAAAAACCAAAAGCAAAAATAATGTAAGATTTTCTAAGGAACTTTTTATCTCACTTAACAAAATAACATGCTAGATAAACAATGTGATTACTATATCTGAGGAAGCTGAATAATCAGTATTTTGGTGAACTAATTAAAATTATGGGTCTTGCACTTGAACAGAATATCAAATTTACACCGGAGTTAAATTTGACCTTCAGAGTCTCCACATATATTCATAAAGGCTTTGAATTAACCAGTGTGTGTAGTCCCTGAAAAAGATTAAAATAAATAGAAAAGGACTAGTTATTACAAAAATGACACAGATAAAAGGTAATACAGGTGGGAAGAATGGTATTAATGAATCATCATTTGCTGTTAGGCATTTTCTTTTTTTAGCTTTAGGATTTAGTTCAGAGGTTTACAGGACATATGTGACGTTCTTTAAAATAGAAGAGGAAAGAAATGGACCTTTGATGTTTCTGATTTTTTTAAGCCATGCTGTTTTTATTAGGTACAATATAATCATAACATACATTTGCTATGTAATGTCATTGCTTCATAAATGAAGAGAAGATAGTAGGTTAAAAACTCATTTTTGAATTACAGTTTTGTGAATATTCTGTAGTTCTTACATTCAAACAGCCAGTCTCACACATCTCCACAAATTGTACTAAAAT
>NW_007738411.1:23090-25313 GCF_000696425.1 Galeopterus variegatus | reverse complement strand
TATGGGTCTTGCACTTGAACAGAATATCAAATTTACACCGGAGTTAAATTTGACCTTCAGAGTCTCCACATATATTCATAAAGGCTTTGAATTAACCAGTGTGTGTAGTCCCTGAAAAAGATTAAAATAAATAGAAAAGGACTAGTTATTACAAAAATGACACAGATAAAAGGTAATACAGGTGGGAAGAATGGTATTAATGAATCATCATTTGCTGTTAGGCATTTTCTTTTTTTAGCTTTAGGATTTAGTTCAATGCTATATCAGAGGTTTACAGGACATATGTGACGTTCTTTAAAATAGAAGAGGAAAGAAATGGACCTTTGATGTTTCTGATTTTTTTAAGCCATGCTGTTTTTATTAGGTACAATATAATCATAACATACATTTGCTATGTAATGTCATTGCTTCATAAATGAAGATAGTAGGTTAAAAACTCATTTTTGAATCACAGTTTTGTGAATATTCTGTAGTTCTTACATTCAAACGGCCAGTCTCACACATCTCCACAAATTGTACTAAAATACACACACACAATTAAACTCCACAAAGCCTCCAGATATTTTTGTTAAACTCAATATAGACTGTTTTTTGGTAACAGAAATTTTTAGCTTTCAAAAACCTATCTGGAAAATTGTCTCCATTACCCTAAGGGACATTTCTTAGGTGAATACAGGAAGATAGTTCACAGAGGAAGTTGTCTCTGCTGACTACAGGAAGGTCTCCAAAGTACTGACCTGGTCTTTTTCCATTTTTCACATTGGCCCTTGTTAAGGATCAAATATTTTTCAAACTTCTCTACCATCATCAGACATTCCACATAACACACACACATGCACACACCAAAAACTATATACATAACACACACACATTACACAGAAAACACATATACCATGAAATATACACAATACACATACACATGAAGACATACATACACACACACACAAGAAACAATACACACCAGACACACCACACCACACATACACTATACACTACCCACATACAACACCAACTATACACATCAGATGCACTCAGTGCACACACACACACATCATGAACTATACACAACCACACACATCCACACCACACCATAAACACACACACAGAATCTGAAATTACCTCACTTCCTAACTCACAGCGAAATTAAAATGCGTTAGATAAAGCTCTCTTCCATTCTTTCTATATGTAACATGCAGCTCCCTGTTTTGCCACACCACTTACTCTTCTGTCACTGTTTTCAGCATAAAGACCAAAGAATGGGACATAGTCTGCAAGGGAGGTCCATCTCTGGGCTCATTTTGCACCATGTGCCCCCATGCATTTAGGCTGCAGCCACATTGACTTCTCTCTAAGCTCTTCTGTGGTTTTCCTCCTCTCTCCTAGCCTTCCATTTTTAGGTCCTCTTCCTAAAACACTTGTCTCTCTGCAGCCTCCTCTCCAGTTAACATTTGTTCCTCAACAAGACTTTCTCTTGGGTTTCATCATAGCTATATCACCATATTAAAATCCCTCAAAGTGTGGTGCAGCTAGATAAATCAACTGGATGTCAATCCTCCCTGTGTGAACTCACCAGCTGCCTACATAGGAATTCAATCCCATTCCTTTCCGAGAGCACATGCTGTTAGTTTACAAAGTGACCCCATTCACCCCTGCAAGTCCATATTCTAAGCTATTTCCCGTAGTCCTTGGGACTCCAAATGAGGCAGGCTTGCTTATTTCACTAGCCCATTGTGTACACAGGATGAACCCTCCAAATGCTGATCAAGAGATGCAGTGTCTTAAAACATGCTGTTACCTGAACAACCAGGCATGGTTGACTCAGTAGAGTGGTGAAGTTGTGTTTCTTTCTAACGTTTTTAGGGGGTGTGACAAGTGGTATTGAAAGCTCATTATACATCAGCCTGGAATGGTAAGAGAATTGTGGTTGGAGGGAGGAGCATAGCAGGCAGATAATTGTCATCCCTTCCCAGGCCAAGCTGTGAGTCACTCTATCTGCCACTGATTTCACTTACTTTACACCTCAATGCAGACATGTGTTACTCCCTAGAGAAATAGTATATGTTAGGGCTATGGATAGCCCTATGTATTTGACTAGTGTACATTTGATATATAAATGAACTTAACTGTTGAGAATAATGAGCTATAGCAGGGGGTTAATGTGTGAGAAAATGCAGAAAATACTAAAGATGAGAACTGGAAATGAGAACTCTTTGTGGGGATGAT
>NW_007738411.1:15633-22090 GCF_000696425.1 Galeopterus variegatus | reverse complement strand
ATCCAGTTGCATAAATGAGATTGAAGAGGTTTGAAATCTGGCCAACAAGGAAAGCAGCAGGATGACTCATATACAATGTGGAAGAGAGCTGGGTTTTTTGCATAAAGATGACAAATTTAGTTTTCCGGGTGAGCACTAGACACCAACATCTAAAGAAATGAGATCTCATGCCGTGCAGAGGCATTCTCAGTGTGGAGGTGATAAAATAATCCACATTGCTTGAATTCTCACAATGAGATTGTACATATTTCTGCTGTATTCAATAGTTGTTTAAAATNAAAAAAAAAGTTTCAAAAAGTCTGTGCACCCAGACAAAGGACATGGAAAAGTGTAGTCTAACAACAGAAAACCTTTTCGACAATACTCTCCCTAGTCCAGCCAAACACCAATTGGGAAACCGCCCCCTCCCCAGCCATTTCGCAGGGCCAAGTAGGGAGCTGGTCCTCCCAACCGCACACTGTGGCATGAGGTGGTACTCACAGCAAAGGCAGTGATGTTGGGGTCCANTATAAATGAACTTAACTGTTGAGAATAATGAGCTATAGCAGGGGGTTAATGTGTGAGAAAATGCAGAAAATACTAAAGATGAGAACTGGAAATGAGAACTCTTTGTGGGGATGATGAGGCAACTGGCTTGGCAGAAACAAATCATTTCCATCGACAACAGTGAGAACAGAGCCATGATGATGATGCCACAAACCTCACCGTTGTCCTGATGCAGGTGAGAACCACGGAAGTGACCGGTGGAAAAAGAGTAGCTGAGACACTTGAGCAAACTCGGCAGACACTGAATCCCAGACCTAGGAGTTTGAATTATATTGTAAGAGTAATGGAGGATCACTGAAGATTGTGCAAAATGAGGGTGAAAAATTGTTAGATGATTTTTGCTTTTAAATCTGGAGATTATAATCATTTTTTGGAGCTTTGGAGAATGGAAGAAAGAAGGGCTGATCAGGGTACTCTTACAGCAACACCACCCTGAGCTAGTAGGGACTCACAGAGTTGCCACCTGCTACATGAAGAAGCAGTGTTGGAAGAGGATACTGTTTTAAGTGTGCTTGCAACTGCATGTAATAATTACCTGGATACATCCAGTTGCATAAATGAGATTGAAGAGGTTTGAAATCTGGCCAACAAGGAAAGCAGCAGGATGACTCATATACAATGTGGAAGAGAGCTGGGTTTTTTGCATAAAGATGACAAATTTAGTTTTCCGGGTGAGCACTAGACACCAACATCTAAAGAAATGAGATCTCATGCCGTGCAGAGGCATTCTCAGTGTGGAGGTGATAAAATAATCCACATTGCTTGAATTCTCACAATGAGATTGTACATATTTCTGCTGTATTCAATAGTTGTTTAAAATCAACATTATAAGAGTTTTAGCTTAGGGACTAGTAATACAAAGGAGTTAAGACTACACAAATGGTGACAATGAAATAATAGACCTGCATTTTTTTTTCCTTTCAGGTCTATTATTCAGTATCTCAAGTTAGGGAAGTCAGTAGGTCAACCAGCACCACCACATACTGCTAGTGTCATGGGGTGTTGGAGCAACTCTTCTGGAGAGCACATTAGCATTTTATTTCAGATGACTGTAGAATGTTTGTAAATTTAACCCAGTAATCTTTCTTCTAGGAATTTACCCTAACTAAATATACAAAATATTCTCAAAATCAAAGAAATGTTCATTGTGGTACTGTTAAAATCATAAAGAATTGTAAGCAAACTAAATGTCCAGTAATCTACACAGCTAAGATGATTACAGTTAAATCCACTGAATACAATATTATAAAACCATTAAGATGATATCTGTGAATGCTATATGAAAATTATTCAACAATACTGTTTAGCAAAACAAAAAATGTAAAATGTTAAGCATTCTGATAATATTTGAAAATATATGCATATAGGCATATAAGAAAAGATTGGAAAGGAATACACACCGTATGATGGACAAGTTAGAGTGTGGGAGCAATTTCTCAGATTTTTGAATTTTATACATCACTTTCATGAAGCAAAATTTAAAATATGGATCAATATCAATTTTCAAAGCTTGCTCAACATCTCTACATGAAGGGATCTGCTAGCTCTTCAGGAGTGCACATGTCAAGTAAACACATACTCTCAGTGGTTTTAGGATGTCAGTTATGTCTTCATGAGTCTATCAGATGAAGTGGTCTTAAGTGAATTTGCATTGAAAGGTTAATTTTTTACTCTTGCCTTTTCATTATTTCCTTTCCTTATGGAGAGAACCCCAGTACTAGGAAATGTTCCTCAAACCTGTGCTATCCTCAGGGAAAGCAGTGACTATAAAAACGTTAATTTGACAGTGATTACAGCTTCCTAGAGCTCACCTTGCTTCAAGTTTGTTATGACTTCTGCTTAAGCTGACAGTGCAGGCTGCTCATCTCTTGCTCCAGCCCCTGCAGAGGTCTTTGTATTCCAGTTCTAGTCTCCCTTCTGTGGCCGCCCTGCCTTGTGTCTGCCTCACTTATCAACTGTGGGCAACTGTTTCAGCTCATTTCCCATAAGTTGAAAATAGCCAATTTAGCGAAGCTCAAAAGTTTAAATGAGCTTTGCCCTTCCATGTTGGGGAACGCATTTATAAACTTACTTGATATAATTGGGTTAAAATAACTCTATTTTTAAAAATAGATTCCAACGTAGGTTTCTACGATATCATTTTTAAGATTTTACTTAGGATGCACAGAACCTATTGTGCCAGTCTGTGCTTTAAAATTAATGGCATATATGCCATGGATCCTATGAGGATAGACATTGGCATTATCATCAAGCAATTGGTTTTAAAAAAATACTCGAGCCTGAAAAAAAGAATGTTTGTCCATCCTCTCATCATTAAACATTAATATAATGTATACTTCTTATAGATTAAGAAAAATTTTTATTAAGTGATTGATGGAATAAAGAGAAATAGAATCTCAAGACAAAGTTTAATAGTTTTCTGAAAGATAATCAGTACTAAGGTGTGGTTTAGAGTGAAGTTGTTAGTTTACTATAACTTATTTATTCTTTTTTTTTCTTTTACCAAATGATCTGATCACTCTCTTCATAGAGAAATTTTTCATCTTCAAATTGGAGACGTTTCCTAGCTGGTAGGTGCATTATTTAGGTACAGATGGCAATTAGAGGAATCTTAATTCTTTACGTAATGAGGAAATGTTATAGAGAGGGATTTTACATGTTAAAATAACTTCTTAGACTCCTCATTTGGTTATCACAGTGAGCTAGTTAATTGTCCACTTCTGAAACATAAATGACTAAAACCTAAGTTTTAGTCAGGACCGGACCATCCAGTCACTGGTGACCGAGAGCCACCTGACTTTTGGAGCTTATGTTCATCTCCTGTAAAATGTGGATGGTAAGATTGTCTCTATTTATGTCATGAGCTTGTTGTGATAATCAGATGGGGTGTGTCTAAGAAGCCAGTTTAACATGTAAAATCAATATCTTATATAATATATAGTTAATTTTATATTGAATATGATGCCCATTAATAAAGTAAAAAAAATACTTAACTTGGCCTGTAAGGCCTTTCATAGTTTGAAAAACAGCTTTATATCCGATTTTCACAAAACTTGATTATTGTCCCAAATCTCAATTGGTTTGTGTCCTGCTCATGCCTATTAGAATATTTAAATAGCAGTTAAAGTAATAGTGGCTTACTTTTCTGATATCACAAGATGACAGTTCAAGAGTTTCAATGATGTCCTCTTATTCTCCAAGTTCTCGCTCATCACCCCTTCTTTGTTCCCTCATGGACACATCCCAGTCGTCAAGTGCAGGATCGGGGCAGGAAAAGGAAAAAAGGAAGAGAGAAAAGTACCAGCTGGGGTTTTTCCCTTTTATTAGAGAAGTAAAACTATTCCTAGTGCACCTGCTAAAATTCTCTTCATATCGCAATGTCAAGAAGGCACCACATGCTTATCCTACCTGCAAGGCCAAGAAAGTATTTTCCTTTTACAGAATCTTTTGTGAAATTCAGAGGCAGTGCATGTGCTAAGGAAGTGAGAATCAATATTGAAATCTCACAGGGAACTCAGCAAACAGCTTCTCGCTCAATGAGTGAACGAGAAAATGAATAAAAATTAACAATAAAGTATTAGAAGATTTTTGGTGATAGTAAAATGCTAATTCTTGCTGCTTTTAATGAGATAGAGAGTTGACATTGAAGAAAAATGAATGAATCTCCTGTACTCTGACTTCCCACACATGAGCATGCTGCCCTGGCAAGGGGTGTACACTCTCAGACCGCCTTTTCGTCTGCAGAATGTGTGATATTACCACTTTTATTAAGTGTTCAAAGTGATCTTATACACAAAGTTTTTCAACTTGTGCCTAATTGTAGTTATCCCTTAACATATTACCACTACTAATAATTATTGCTTTTATTATTGTTGCAGTTATTAGCCAATGAGCCACATAAAACAATTTCACCAAGGAAATCTCTTATCTATTTCCCCAGATTATAACCTATAGCAAGAGTAACTTTTCTCTTTCAAGCTTTATTATTAGGTATCAATTGAATTGTGCCTGGCAATTGACCTTAGGAACAGAAACAGCTATTTTATTGGCAAAACATTTTGCTTCTATATAGGGCACACCATGGACTGTACTTCCCCCTCCATGCCCAGGTATGGAATATGTCAGATACAGAAAGCTCTGTGGTTAACAAATCACTTTAATGTCCATTCATGTGATTGAACTTACCTCTCCTGTGAGGTAGGCAGCAAGGAAATCATATGTTTTTTGGTGGTGGTGATTTTGCATTTCTCTTTTTTATTTTTATTTATTTATTTTTTGTCTTTTTTCCGTGTCCGGCAACGGATCGCAACCCTCAGTGTTGCCCCAGTACCGGACCGGGGACCGGCAACGGGATTGCAAACCTCGGCGTTGCTCCCGCACCTCGCTCAGCCAGTGAGCGGGAACCGGTCTGTATGTGGGATCCGAACCCTCGGGCGGGAGCGCCACCGCGCTTCCCAAGCGGCGCACATATCCAGTGCGCCACCGGGCCGGCCCCCATTTCTCTTTTTTAATAGGAGAACTATGAGGATGAAAGCACAACTGAGAATAGCATTTAAGGCACCAGGTATTTAGTTTATATGGTAACTCCCTGCTTTTTATAGTATAAATTTGTAGTTGTCACTGCAGACACAGGAAGCATAGATTTGCATTATTTTGGAAACTTCACTTGGTTAAGGTGGATTTCCCCAAATCATGTTTCTCCAGACTTTTCTCCCATGCCATTTTATTTATTTATTTATTTATTTATCCTTTTTGAGACCAGCAGCACCGTGCTCCGCCAGTGAGCGATGTGAGTGCACTGGCCATCCCTATATAGGATCCGAACCCGCGGCAGGAGTGCTGCTGCATTCCCAGCGCCGCACTCTCCCGAATGTGCCACGGGCTCGGCTCATGCCATTTCATTTTTGTGTGTCCCTAAATGGTAGGGTATTCCCTAGGTCCTTGTCTTTTGGTTCTCACAAGAGATAGGCTGGCACTCTACTTGTTCACTATGAAATTTGTCTATTGAAGGGAGAATGGTATTTGAAAGATTTTACAAATTTTTAATTTCCATTTTCACGCTTCAGATACTCAACTATATGACCTCTTACTTTCTTTTGTGAATAAGAATCTTTCTGATTAGATGCATTTTTGACATTTGACAAACTTTCTTCATTTACAAGAAAAAGTACAAACCCATCAGAAATGTACACAATGACATATTCAGACATAACTTTAATTATATAATTAACTCAAAATCCTTCAAAACATAATAGCTCTCACAGCTTGTTGTTGTTTCTAGACCAATACGTGTGCAGTGGAATGATCTTCCAACATAGAGGGGAAAAGCAAGGGCTTAAGTTTAATGCTAAAACCATAGCAAAATGCAGTTGAATTCCAGAACCTTATTGTGAATTTCTGAAAGGACAAGTTCACCCCCAGCCTGCCTTAGATTCACAAGAATTTGAGTCCTCTAAAACTCAAAGAACACATTTTCTTTTAACATTATGGATTGATTATATGTGAGAGGCTTAATGGCGTAAAATTTAAAAAAGTGTCTGAACATAACTTCCATTCACCATGAATAAAATACCAGTGTGTGAATGTCTAGCACATAAGCCCTGTTCTCGCCTAATGTCACATTCACTTACTAGTCAAAAAGGATGGACTATAGTACCCTGAAGTGTCTCATATTTTTTTGAGGTTCAGGTTAAAGAGGTTTGCTGATCTAGACCCTCTCAACGTCATACCTATATAGCAGAGCTTTTTCTTCATGTAGACTTGGTAAATTTTGAACTACTCATTTAATGATTCCTAAAATTTTAAAATATATTTAAAATATATTTAAAATAATATATTTTCATATTTTTATGTCACTTGGAATAAATGCCTCTAATACATATAATTCTCGAGAGAACTTCCAAGCTCCTCA